>NC_068364.1:43917011-44094511 GCF_020536995.1 Dreissena polymorpha | reverse complement strand
TGTTGTTCTCTTAGAATTAAATAACATAAAATGCCGTTTTTGTTATGTACACATAATGAATTGTATACAGTGTTCCGGTACATTGTCGACATGATCTCGACTGAGCATAGATCTGCATAAAACATTTTTGTTCATTGATGTCCGCAAAATTTCCACCTTTACACATTTCAACACTTGTAACTCCCCCCTCCCCCTTCAAAAAAATTGTTTTTGACCTGTCCGTCGGTCGGTAGATCGAAAGGTGCTCAGGTCGATTTGACTGTCCATAGAGCGGTCGTTCCAACTAGATTTCTGAACAATCGTTTGATATACAACCATGCAAATCAATAAGATGGCCGTATGGGAGAAAATGAAGACGCCTATGTATTTCAAGGTCAATAGCTTACAGGTAAAGGCCACATGAATTGTTGCAGACATTTCGTAATCCCTTAATATTGTTAGAATGCTTTAACATTTGATCATTCACATTGGTATAGAGCTTACTTAAGTGACAGGAAAGGCGCCAATTTATTTTGATGTCAACAGGTAAATGGTCAAGGTTTAAGGTTACTTGTGTGGAAATGAGGAAGACTATTAAGGTTGCGATCATAAGGTTAAATTGGCTTTATCATGAAATTGGTTTATGCACAGCATTTAGAAAAGCACATGAGCATATTAATTGGTTTGCTGGTTACACATGAAGATAGGAATACGGCTATTGACTTTGAGGTCAACGAATCAGAGATCAAGGTCACATGTGCTTGTTACATTTAAATTGCTGCTTCACACTACCAAGATAATCTTAACCCATTTATGCCTAGCGTCTAGAAAAAGGGCCTTGGCAAACAGCGTAGACCCAGAATAAGACGCCGCATGATGCGTCGTCTCATCAGGGTCTGCGCTGTTTGCTTTAAGGAATTTCTGTAAGAAATATTCTAAGTATATAAATAAATATACTAGACATCCCTAATTTTGGAAATAAATTGAATTTAGAAGGATGGGAGAGTCCACTAGGCATCAATGGGTTAACATAATAAAAACTAGTATGATGGGTAGTCTTGACGATGTTATACGACCGATTATTTTAAAATAAATAGATAAAATATCAAAACAAAAGACTTGGGAATTGGGGCCATATATGTTTTAGATAGTTTTGTAAATGTTTTAAATAAGTATTCATAGTTGTTCCTGATTTATGCGATGTATCAATTAATTTGCATTTAATACTTGTCTTTTTTCTTGAAGAGGTTTGACAACATATTGTACAAACTTATTTCCGTTTATTAAAATGTTTATTGCCTTTTCTCGATAAAATGCTCAATGTCTTTTATTTAATTTTTATCGACAGAAGCATATAAAGAAAATTTATTTTCAAAGCAGTTGCTGTTCCAGTATGCCACTTCTGTCTTTTGGTGCGTACATTTGTTTAACACAATCAATGGTTCATCCATTTCGCTGCAATTACCAGTAAGTGATTGTTTAAATGAAGAGTACGTTCGCTCTCAAAGTGAATGGAAACTAGCTCAATGCATTATCGAGTTAATAGCGTATAACACTTGTACACATGTTTTACTCATGGTGACCTTTCCCCTATCTGCTCTATATGCAAACCTGATAAGAGTATTGATGCAATTTTAATTATAATATATATATATATATATATATTATATATATATATATATATTACAATTTTTAAGGTAATAATCTATTGCTGCAGATATCTGCAGTCAGTTACAATCATCTATTCTTAATATTATTGTATCCATCATTTTTTTAAACTGATGTGTTATACATGCCATTGTATTTTTATGTTGGAACACGTAAATATTTATGTCAGGATCGTTTTCAAGTATGGTGAGCAGTGTAGTGCAAATTGATGAAAAGAAAACAACCATTCTGATAGTGAACAATATTTATCACGATAATAGGCATAAACACATCACAGTAGAATCAGAAACGTCGTGTTTACACATACATTGCACGGCCATATAATATTTTACAATCAGTTAGGCAAGACAAGGGATTACAAACTTTAGCAACAAAATTGAGTGCTTATTTTCTCGCTCTAGGACTTTGAACTCGTCTCCAACTTGAGATAATTTCAAATGTTAACATGATAAAATGATTTAAATCAATATATGGTATGGACAATGGACAGCATATGTTTTTAATTGCATGGAAATATAACAATTTGTGGGAAAATATGTTTGTAATATGCTATTATTTGTTAATACAATTTTGATAAGTGCAGACCTGTTTCACTGACAATATAATATAGGTTACATGATAACTACTTTAGGGTGAAAGTTACAATTACATGTATAAATAAATAAAACCAGGTATAGTGCCTTGATATAAATTACCATATCCTTTTGATCGCACCACAAACATACTATTATTACATGATATATGATAACAAAACATGTTGCAGTACACATAACATGTACAACATAGCAACAAATGTGAAATCATCTCATCTTCGCCTGTCGTCCCATCTGGAACATAGGCCGCAAACCATCTTTCCTCCAAAAGTGAGTACTTAATGTAAATACATGTAATAATATTAAGAGCAAATAACATGGTTCACTAGCAGTCTGGTCAAGGTTAAACAGGGGGCTATCCTGTTGGAAAGGCAGTCTGGTCAAGGTTAAACAGGGGGCTATCCTGTTGGAAAGGCAGTCTGGTCAAGGTTAAACAGGGGGCTATCCTGTTGGAAAGGCAGTCTGGTCAAGGTTAAACAGGGGGCTATCCTGTTGGAAAGGCAGTCTGGTCAAGGTTAAACAGGGGGCTATCCTGTTGGAAAGGCAGTCTGGTCAAGGTTAAACAGGGGGCTATCCTGTTGGAAAGGCAGTCTGGTCAAGGTTAAACAGGGGGCTATCCTGTTGGAAAGGCAGTCTGGTCAAGGTTAAACAGGGGGCTATCCTGTTGGAAAGGCAGTCTGGTCAAGGTTAAACAGGGGGCTATCCTGTTGGAAAGGCAGTCTGGTCAAGGTTAAACAGGGGGCTATCCTGTTGGAAAGGCAGTCTGGTCAAGGTTAAACAGGGGGCTATCCTGTTGGAAAGGCAGTCTGGTCAAGGTTAAACAGGGGGCTATCCTGTTGGAAAGGCAGTCTGGTCAAGGTTAAACAGGGGGCTATCCTGTTGGAAAGGCAGTCTGGTCAAGGTTAAACAGGGGGCTATCCTGTTGGAAAGGCAGTCTGGTCAAGGTTAAACAGGGGGCTATCCTGTTGGAAAGGCAGTCTGGTCAAGGTTAAACAGGGGGCTATCCTGTTGGAAAGGCAGTCTGGTCAAGGTTAAACAGGGGGCTATCCTGTTGGAAAGGCAGTCTGGTCAAGGTTAAACAGGGGGCTATCCTGTTGGAAAGGCAGTCTGGTCAAGGTTAAACAGGGGGCTATCCTGTTGGAAAGACACATCATACTGGTCGGGTACGTAATTCCGGCCACTTTTGGGACTATTTTAACAAAATCTTTTGTTTTAGGCAACTGGTTGAAACTAAACTTCACATATATAATCCTGGGTTCAAAACTCACCTAGCATGAAAATTTCAATAGAATTAGATCAGTGTATGTTACTTTTATGAACAGTAATTAATGACATATAAACTATCAATTTTCGTAGGGCAATTGTACCTAAAAAATCGGCCACTTTTCAGTTTAATCTGCAGGTACAATTACAAAGCAATATCTTTAGACGAATGTCCTCATTTTAAGAGTATTAGTAAAGGTTTACACAAACACAATTTTTGACTTGAAACTTAATATATATGCGACGTTTTTATACCAGTTACTCCCCCTACCTATTTTAATAAATATTAACAGGCCTGCACGGTTAATGGGGAACTGCAAATTCATAAAAAATATTTATTTTCAATAGTTTTAATCAATTTTTACTAACATAGCTAAGAAAGTAAAAACATTTTGTTTAAAAAGTTGACTTTAGTGTCGATTTTTAGTAAACGCTTATATTTAATTCTACAACATGTAAACTATTAGTATTCAAATCAAGGGAGGTAATTCATATATTAAAAGTTTATATTTAGGTCCTGATTTTTTTGTTTTAAATGTATGTTTTTATACAATTAATTAAAAAATACCTTAATAAAAGTTTATCAGAGAGAAATAATAATAATTTTATCAAATATATTTGTTTCTTATATAAGAATAATTTTTTGCATTGGCTAAGACGTCACTTTTCCCATGAGAGAAATATCTTGTGTTATGTTTGAGACATTTTAATGCAGACGTTTACAGTGATATGCTTCTTTAATTTGCAAAATATTGAGAGTAGGGTTGGTTTTCAAGTTGATTGTTCTAAAAATAATCAAAACATGTGTGTTTAGATCATGAAAATGATTAAACACAGGTGGCCGATTTTTTACGTACAGGCCGGAATTACGTACACGACCAGTATACTTGGATATTGTACACAAAAATAACAATAATCAGCAAACTTTGTTTAGTAATAAATAAGCATCGTCAATATTTTGCTACCACACATCCTAACTGGGATAAGTTGTAGAAAAGATACTTTGTGTGTATATTTTACACAAACTGGAAATATATTGTGAAATATAAGGCCGAGAGGTCAATTTTGCAAACATATCTGGGAAGGAAACAACCATACTCCTTTACATCTTTTGACTTTAACAGATCCATTGAAGTGATAAAGATTTTGTGATGATTTAAGTAACTCAAAAGAAAGAAAACAGCGACAAGGTGGAGCATTCTCATCCGTGATTTCTTGTCTGTTTTGCATTAAAGAACTAATCACATATTAATAGGTTGTCTATGACACATGACATATAAGTTACCAGCATTAATAACAACAACAAAGTGACTTTAACACAACATTGTGTTTGAACAAGTTCAACGTAACATAATCACAACAATTTTCTTTCTCTCTCATAACCATTGATTGAGAAATATGCCAACTTATTTGAAACAAACAGAAAATACGAATAAAGTGCAGTTTCATTTCAGAAGAAACTTATCTAGCAAGGTCCTATTTTAAGCTTTCCAAAATGGATCCAGGGAGCTAAAAGGATCATTTGGATCCTTTTCAGGGGGCGGCCGCCTCTCATCTGTAAAATCAGATTTTTTAATCTTCCGTTTTGAACCCTCGTTGGTTCCTATGGAGAATTTGGAGGGGTCCTGAAGTTCTGTCAGAGATGATGAGAGGATTTCTGGTTTGGGACTCTGGGACAAGCCGCGGCTTGGAGAACCATGTGACAAGTCACGCCTGGCATGAGCCGGTGAGGCAGTGACTGAACTTGGCTTCGATCCTTTGGAATCAAAAGATTCTGCGCTTTTTAACGACGGTGACTTGGATTTTTTTTGGTCAAAAACTAAGGAATCTAGGTCAGACATAATGTTTTTAGTCCTGTCTTCTAAACCACTCTTAATCTTCTTACTTTCCTCTTCTATAGACCCCTTTTTATCATTTTTTCTTTCCAAGGAAAGGCCAGGATTTTGCACAACATCAGGCAACATTGATATCATTTGCTCCACCTCAATTTTTTCACTAACACCCTGGTCTACAGCTTTAACTTCCATCTTAGAACTGGTATTTTCTGATGAGCCATCAAAACCATTCTTCAAGGCTGCTAGTTTCTGGTCCAAACTTGCTGAATCATGTTTACTGGTGCCCAGCTTGGCTACATTGCTCTGCAAGTTAGTGAAGGACAGGGAACCAAACAGAATATCCTCCCCTGGTTCCCACCCCTGTACTTTGGTTCCCGGCTTGGGTAATTGATCCCCAAATGAGGCCTTATTGACGAGGATTCCCTCTGAAAGTTCGCAACAAGAAGCAAGTAATATAAGATGAAAAAGTTAAAAACAAGGATATAAAGGGAAATTTTATTCAATGCATTTGTTTATGTGGTATCAAGAAATCTTTTACATGAAAGGAACCATCGAGTTTGAAAAATGAAACTGCTTGTGCCCATACACAAAATTAATATTGTTCATGTAATTTTTTTGAAATAAAACAAATATTTTACTGTTAGTGATAAATGCCTCCCACAAACAGCTTTTGCTAACATATCCTGAGCATAGTACAGTATGGTCTTGTTAACACTACCTTTAGCTAACACATCCTGGCCTTAGTACAGTATGGTCTTGTTTACACTACCTTTAGTTAACACATCCTGGGCGTAGTACAGTATGGTATTGTTCACACCACCTTTAGCTAACACATCCTGGTCGTAGTACAGTATGGTCTTGTTTACACTACCTTTAGTTAACACATCCTTGCCATAGTACAGTTTTGTATTGTTTACACTACCTGAAGCTAATAACACATCCTGATCATAGTACAGTATGGTCTTGTTTACACTACCTTTAGCTAACACATCCAGGGTGTAGTACAGTATGGTCTTGTTTACACTACCTTTAGAAAACACATCCTGGCCATAGTACAGTATGGTCTTGTTTACACTACCTTTAGCTAACATATCCTGAGCATAGTACAGTATTGTCTTGTTTACACTACCTTTAGCTAACACATCTTGGGATAGTACAGTATGGTCTTGTGTACACTACCTTTAGCTAACACATCCTGGCCATAGTACAGTATGGTCTTGTTTACACTACCTTTAGCTAACACATCCTGGGCGTAGTACAGTATGGTCTTGTTTACACTTCCTTTAGCTAACACATCTTGGGCATAGTACAGTATGGTCTTGTTTACACTACCTTTAGCTAACACATCCTGGGCATAGTACAGTATGGTCTTGTTTACACTACCTTTAGCTAACACATCCAGGGTGTAGTACAGTATGGTCTTGTTTACACTACCTTTAGCTAACACATCCTGGGCGTAGTACAGTATGGTCTTGTTTACACTACCTTTAGCTAACACATCCTGGCCAAAGTACAGTATGGTCTTGTTTACACTACCTTTAGCTAACACATCCTGGCCAAAGTACAGTATGGTCTTGTTTACACTACCTTTAGCTAACACATCCTGGGCGTAGTACAGTATGGTCTTGTTTACACTTCCTTTAGCTAACACATCCTGGGCATAGTACAGTATGGTCTTGTTTACACTACCTTTAGCTAACACATCCTGGGCGTAGTACAGTATGGTCTTGTTTACACTACCTTTAGCTAACACATCCTGGCCAAAGTACAGTATGGTCTTGTTTACACTACCTTTAGCTAACACATCCTGGCCAAAGTACAGTATGGTCTTGTTTACACTACCTTTAGCTAACACATCCTGGGCGTAGTACAGTATGGTCTTGTTTACACTTCCTTTAGCTAACACATCCTGGGCGTAGTACAGTATGGTCTTGTTTACACTACCTTTACCTAACACATCTTGGGCGTAGTACAGTATGGTCTTGTTTACACTTCCTTTAGCTAACACATCCTGGCCATAGTACAGTATGGTCTTGTTTACACTTCCTTTAGCTAACACATCCTGGGCATAGTACAGTATGGTCTTGTTTACACTTCCTTTAGCTAACACATCCTGGGCATAGTACAGTATGGTCTTGTTTACACTTCCTTTAGCTAACACATCTTGGGCGTAGTACAGTATGGTCTTGTTTACACTACCTTTAGCTAACACATCCTGGCCAAAGTACAGTATGGTCTTGTTTACACTATCTTTAGCTAACACATCCTGGGCGTAGTACAGTATGGTCTTGTTTACACTTCCTTTAGCTAACACATCCTGGCCATAGTACAGTATGGTCTTGTTTACACTACCTTTAGTTAACACATCTTGGGCGTAGTACAGTATGGTCTTGTTTACACTACCTTTAGCTAACACATCCTTGCCATAGTACAGTATGGTCTTGTTTACACTACCTTAAGCTAACACATCCTGGCCTTAGTACAGTATGGTCTTGTTTACACTACCTTTAGCTAACACATCCTGGTCATAGTACAGTATGGTCTTGTTTACACTACCTTTAGCTAACACATCCTGGGCGTAGTACAGTATGGTCTTGTTTACACTACATTTAGCTAACACATCCTTGCCATAGTACAGTATGGTCTTGTTTACACTACCTTTAGTTAACACATCCTGGCCATAGTACAGTATGGTCTTGTTTACACTACCTTTAGCTAACACATCCTTGCCATAGTACAGTATGGTCTTGTTTACACTACCTTAAGCTAACACATCCTGGCCTTAGTACAGTATGGTCTTGTTTACACTACCTTTAGCTAACACATCCTGGTCATAGTACAGTATGGTCTTGTTTACACTACCTTTAGCTAACACATCCTGGGCGTAGTACAGTATGGTCTTGTTTACACTACATTTAGCTAACACATCCTGGGCGTAGTACAGTATGGTCTTGTTTACACTACCTTTGGCTAATAACACATCCTGGTCATAGTACAGTATTGTCTTGTTTATACTACCTTTAGCTATCACATCCTGGCCATAGTACAGTATGGTCTTGTATACACTATCTTTAGCTAACACATCCTGGGCATAGTACAGTATGGTCTTGTTTACACTACCTTTAGCTAACACATCCAGGGTGTAGTACAGTATGGTCTTGTTTACACTACCTTTAGCTAACACATCCTGGGCATAGTACAGTATGGTCTTGTTTACACTATCTTTAGCTAACACATCCTGGGCATAGTACAGTATGGTCTTGTTTACACTACCTTTAGCTAACACATCCTTGCCATAGTACAGTATGGTCTTGTATACACTATCTTTAGCTAACTCATCCTGGCCATAGTACAGTATGGTCTTGTTTACACTACCTTTAGAAAACACATCCTGGCCATAGTACAGTATTGTCTTGTTTACACTACCTTTAGCTAACACATCTTGGGATAGTACAGTATGGTCTTGTTTACACTTCCTTTAGCTAACACATCCTGGGCATAGTACAGTATGGTCTTGTTTACACTACCTTTAGCTAACACATCCACGGCGTAGTACAGTATGGTCTTGTTTACACTACCTTTAGCTAACACATCTTGGGCGTAGTACAGTATGGTCTTGTTTACACTACCTTTAGCTAATAACACATCCTGGTCATAGTACAGTATGGTCTTGTTTACACTACCTTTAGCTAACACATCCTGGGCATAGTACAGTATGGTCTTGTTTACACTACCTTTGGCTAATAACACATCCTGGTCATAGTACAGTATGGTCTTGTTTACACTACCTTTAGCTAACACATCCTGGCCATAGTACAGTATGGTCTTGTTTACACTACCTTTAGCTAACACATCCACGGCGTAGTACAGTATGGTCTTGTTTACACTACCTTTAGCTAACACATCTTGGGCGTAGTACAGTATGGTCTTGTTTACACTACCTTTAGCTAACACATCCTGGGTGTAGTACAGTATGGTCTTGTTTATACTACCTTTAGTTAACACATCTTGGGCGTGGTACAGTATGGTCTTGTGTACACTACCTTTAGCTAACACATCCTGGGCGTAGTACAGTATGGTCTTGTTTACACTACCTTTAGCTAACAAATCCTGGACATAGTACAGTATGGTCTTGTTTACACTACCTTTAGCTAACACATCCTGGACATAGTACAGTATGGTCTTGTTTACACTACCTTTAGCTAACACATCCTGGCCATAGTACAGTATGGTCTTGTTTACACTTCCTTTAGCTAACACATCCTGGACATAGTACAGTATGGTCTTGTTTACACTACCTTTAGCTAACACATTCTGGGCATAGTACAGTATGGTCTTGTTTACACTACCTTTAGTTAACACATCCTGGGTGTAGTACAGTATGGTCTTGTTTACACTACCTTTAGCTAACACATCCTTGCAATAGTGCAGTATGGTCTTGTATACACTATCTTTAGCTAACACATCTTGGGATAGTACAGTATGGTCTTGTTTACACCACCTTTAGCTAACACATCCTGGGCATAGTACAGTATGGTCTTGTTTACACTACCTTTAGCTAACACATCCACGGCGTAGTACAGTATGGTCTTGTTTACACTACCTTTAGCTAACACATCCACGGCGTAGTACAGTATGGTCTTGTTTACACTACCTTTAGCTAACACATCCACGGCGTAGTACAGTATGGTCTTGTTTACACTACCTTTACCTAACACATCTTGGGCGTAGTACAGTATGGTCTTGTTTACACTACCTTTAGCTAACACATCCTGGCCATAGTACAGTATGGTCTTGTTTACACTACCTTTAGTTAACACATCCTGGCCATAGTACAGTATGGTCTTGTTTACACTACCTTTAGCTAACACATCCTGGTCATAGTACAGTATGGTCTTGTTTACACTACCTTTAGCTAACACATCCTGGGCGTAGTACAGTATGGTCTTGTTTACACTTCCTTTAGCTAACACATCCTGGCCATAATACAGTATGGCCTTGTTTACACTACCTTTAGCTAACACATCCTGGGCGTAGTACAGTATGGTCTTGTTTACACTACCTTTAGCTAACACATCCAGGGTGTAGTACAGTATGGTCTTGTTTACACTACCTTAAGCTAACACATCCTGGGCGTAGTACAGTATGGTCTTGTTTACACTTCCTTTAGCTAACAAATCCTGGGCGTAGTACAGTATGGTCTTGTTTACACTACCTTTAGCTAACACATCCTGGGCGTAGTACAGTATGGTTTCGTAGCAGGACTTGAGTTGATCCTGCTTGAGGATCAGGTGTCGTCTCTTCCACAGCATCTTGCCTGCCACCTCGGGCACGTTCAGGATGCCATGTCCTTGGTTGATCTCCTGCATGCCAACGTAGATCAGCTGGAACATGCCTGTCCTTCCCACACCATTCCTGCAGGAATTAAATTGTGATGTAAATTAAGTTTGAAACTGGGTCATGTGAGGTCAAAAACTAGGTCACTTGGTTAAAATCATTTTAATTCTGAATTAAATTGCGTTCAAACAGAATTTGCTGGCATGTACAGGCATAAAATTGATTTAAATTTAGTTCAAGTTTGCAATTTAATTTCCTTCAGAAAACAACATATTTTTATTTACATTGAAAATCAATTTTCCTAGACAACAAACAAAAGATGTAAAAACATGTATGACCCCCAGACGTGCAGCAAAATCGTCCATTTAACATTTAACTTTGATCTCTTGATAAGAAAATCGTTAGGGGTAATCCTTGGTCAAAACTTACAAGGAAACTTAAATGTATGATCCTAAGGATTCCCTAGATATATTTGCGTTGCGGAAGCAAGTTTTATGTTACAAGCAAATGTGATCTGTTACAAACCAATGTGACCTTCACCTTTGACCTGTAGACCTCAAACAAGCCTTCCTTTCCTCCCAAGTAACCATCATACCAATTTACATGGTCTACAGACCAACCTACCAACCAAGCTATGTACTGACTGACGGCTTGAAATGAACACACCCTTAACCTTATTAAATTGTGGTGAACACACACTTAAATGACAAAAAAGACATGTGTCACTAGACAACACACACCTTCCACATTAGCCTTAAAACTCTGAAAATGCCAAAAATAGGCTGTTTATGGCCAATTTCACTTTTGACCTTTAAGTGTGACCTTGACCTTTGAGGTAATGAGACAGGTATTAAACGAGGCACTCAGTCTCTTCATGGTGGTCCTTTGTGGTATGTTATTATAAATCTGCATAATCAAATTACAATGGCTAAGTTACAGTCGGCATGAGCTGCTTTACTGCCAAATTTGACCTTTGACATCAAAGTTTGACCTTAATATGGTGTCACACAGTATATGCCCTCTCCTTATGGAGGTCATGATGAACGCCAAGAATGACAGTCTGGATAAGCTGTAGCGTGGTTCAATATGGCCTTTGAACTCTACCTGCAACTTTGATCTTTGAGGTAGGGAGACATGTGTTACACACATCTAATTGTTTTATGACATTTTACCTTTCTTTTGAGATATTTTAAAATTCATCAAAATAAGGCAAAGTTTTGGCTGAGACAGGAATTTTGAGACTGACATCGTATACTCATTCATAAGGACTACTTTCAATTTTGAAGGGGGGGGGGGACATACAAATCAATTTGAGTGATATCAAAAATCATTGTCAGTATGTTTTGTAAAAGTTTATTTTAAAGGGGCGGAGGAGGGGGGGGGGGGGGGCATGAAAATCAATTTGAGTGAAACCAAAATAATTGTAGGGATGTTTTGTGAAAACTGGGTCTTATGAAACTGAACACCGAAAAATGGCACTGAAGTTATAGAACAAATTAATAATACAGGTCTAAACATTAAACCTGCAAGTGTGTGACATTGAGTTGGTTAGACTGGCTTCTATACCCTCTAAACAGTTCCTTGAATGTGAGATAATTATTCTAGGCACTATGTTTTACTAAAATCTTTAAAAAGACCCAGAAGATACAAAACAGAGATGAAATACTGTGTGTGACCTTAATCTTAAGTTGGCGTGACTGGCTAAGCTTTCTATGCATGATTTTATTGACCACATTTGTGCCAAGTCTCATGAAAATCATTCAAAGGGTATAGGAGAAATGGAGCTGGCAGGAAAGTATTGCAGGAAAAATAGCATTCTTGTCCCCTCTCTACCCTTTTGCTTTCCGGCTAATTGAAAGAGCACAAGTGTCATACGATATTGATTGTTGATTTTATAAACTTATCAACCTCATTCTCACAGATATATTCTCTCATGAAGTTGAATGGAGGATAATTGGCATCAAAACAAATACCTTTACAGAGAGTTTCTTACCCACAATGCACCACAATTGGTTTCATGAGACTGCGCTGTTGCCGGTAGAAGCTGTGAACCTCCGTGATGAACTGTAGAAGGTGTGATTTCTTCTCTGGGAAACCACTGGAAATATTGTAGATCAGAATTGATACCAGTAATGATTAAATAACTGAAAATAATGACATGGGGTGACCAACATTTATCATAAATTTTGACTCACATTTTTATTAATGTAGAAAATATCATTTTTATGATCATAAATTACATGCTACAGCAGAAACCTGTTAATTCATATTGGTTTAATAAATGATGGTATTTAACAAGTTTAACCTAGTGTTTACCCACTCGTTTAAGGTAGTGCACCTCTAATGGGCACATATCCAAATATAATTTAATTAATTATTTTCTTAATCAGCATCATTTCACTGAACTACATGCAAATTTGTAGGTAGGCTTTCCATGCTTTAAAAAAAAAAATACCGATTTTTTCAAAACGACCCTCACGCTCAGCTTTTGTCCAGTTTATTTTCACCCCTGGGGTATATAAAAGGCTATAATTTATTCAGATTTCCAAATATGGGCATGCAGTTGGTGTGTACAGATGCAGTAAAGGTGTTCAAAGTTTAAACAAGATGAAATAAGTATTATTTTACAGATATTTCTTTTTTACAAATTTTTATCTATGGAATAGCGCCATGAAATGTAAGTGATTTCAGCCAAGTAAAAATTGAGTCGGTTAAAAACAATGTGTCATAAAATTCAAAATAGTATCATTTAAGTTATATTTTAAACTATTTTTTTATAGAAACACTATATACAGCAAAAATACCAAGAAATAGACAGATTAACCGTTTACTTTTTGAAATAAAAATAAGAATGCACCATGCATCATTCGTATTTTCAGCAGTAAATTACCCAATTTAGTCACAACGTTGTTTTAATTTTAAAAATTGAAGGATGTTCTTACAATTTTCAACATATTTGACAATAAACATAGCTTATATGCTATATTAAATCAAATTACGTTAGAAAAGAAATAAAACGCGTCGCAAAAAGTATGCGATGTCGGCAGGATTCGAACCTGCGCAGGAAGATCCCAAAAGATTTCTATCGCCTTAACCACTCGGCCACGACAACTTCACATCAGTGCAATCTTTAATTAAATATCCATAAGTAAACTGCAGGTAAAAAGGCTTGTCGATCTTTGAAGAAATCGCGTAATCGTATTTTTCAGATGAAGATAATTGGATCAAAGTAAATATTTATAGTAAAAATAATGTATTCTAAATGAATTAGGTAAACACATATCAAAATTCGAAGTTTGAAAAAAAAAATTGCATCCCTCGGAAATAACCGATCATTTAAGATCGGCAATGATCGTAAAATAAATCGCGGGAAATCATTAGAGGTGCGCTACCTTAAATTAGAGTCAAATGTTATACAGGGATAATATGTACAGGTAAATATGTGTGTTTATTTTACATTATTTTTACTTTATCGTGAACATAAATAAACTTTTCATCACTACAGATTCTATAATAAACTAGACCAGTGATTGAAGATGACAGCTACCCCCGCCATTGCTCATTTCAAGCAAGTTCAAACGTGGAGTATTAGTAATATTAATCTATAAATCCTTTAGTTTCCTTCTTTAAATTGATCACTAAAAAAGCCAAAAAGCTTCACATTGATTTATTAAATAATTTGTCTAAGTTTAAAAGCAAATATCTTTCCTTTTTACTTAGTAGAGACAACACTCATATAAAGTTTTGTTTTGATACACAGAAATCTGTTATCAACGCAAAGAACACATGACCAATTATGTAAGCACCCAAAATGTACCTAAAATCAAGGGAAAACAATTCTGCAAACAAAAGGATGACATACACCAAAATAACGTCCTTCAAATTTACATTTTATTTAAAAACAACATATAAATGAAGATTCATATTGATAAGAAGAAATGTGAGAAACACACAAATGTGCGACATGAAGTAAAATCAACTTCAAGTGTGACCCCTCTCCAAATTTTTTTTAAGGTGAAATAATGACTAAATGAGGGTCACTATAATATGTCAATCTTGAAATTACATGTACACTCACCTTACTGGCCAACAGTTATAGTGCAGGTGTACCAAGGTTCTACCAGTGTTTGTCTGCGAAGAAAAACAAAACACTATTATAATGTGTGTACCAGTATACGTATTATCATTCATATACATACTATTTTTAAATCCAACAGATTAAACAACAGCTTGTAACACTAGTGAAGAATACTCCCTAAAGCCTGTGTTGCAATAATAACCAAATTGTTATAATAAGATTGTAGAAATGTTAATGTGAAAAAGGATCATAATTTCAGCAAATTTTAATGTGAAAAAGGATCATAATTTCAGCAAATTTTAATGTGAAAAAGGATCATAATTTCAGCAAATTTTAATGTGAAAAAGGATCATAATTTCAGCAAATTTTAATGTGAAAAAGGATCATAATTTCAGCAAATTTTAATGCAAGATACTAAAATTGCACACATGTGTATCTTGATATTATAAGGAATGTATAAAAAAAATATGAGGCTTGTTCTTTTTGAATACTGGGATTAATGAATGTGCATAAAGTGTTATTCTAGCCTGTGAAGTCTGCGCAGGCTAATCTGGGACAAAAATTTACATTTTAATGGAAATTGTTTGTTTAAAGGAAGTCTCTTCTAAATGAAAATCCATAATAGGAAGAAAGTGTCCCTGATTAGCCAGTGCAAGCTGCACAGGCTAATCGAGGACAACAATTTATGTGCATGCATTAAGCCTCGTTTTCCCAGAGCGAGGCTCAAATCTACCTCATGATGCCTCAGATGCAGTATGCGCTCAGTCCATCCGGACTTCTGTTTCACACTTTGTACGGTCAGCTGTACTGGACCATGCTCAACTGTTTCCCCTTTCTCCAACGGGATGTAGACTGGAAACTTCTGAAAATGGGTTGATAAAAAACACAAGTGGAATTAAAAATAGTTTGTATAATTTTTTTTTAATTCCCTTTTCTCCAATGGGATGTAGACTGGAAACTTCTGAAAGTGGGTTGGTAAAAAACACAAGTTGAATAAAAACATTATTTGAAAACATCTTTTGAATTCCCTTTTCTCCAATTGGGATGTTTATGTAAAATTCTGACAAGAGCACCGCCTTGCGGGTGCAGACCGCTCATCTATTTTCTTTTTAAAGGTGAAGGGACTCTCATTTTAAATAACAAAGCAGGGAGGGGTGGAGTGAAGAGGGGTGTATAGTGTGGGGGTGTGGACAATTATTACATTATCATCCAAAAATGCCAAAAAAATGCAAAATGCAAAAAAAAAAAATTCGAGGGGGGGGGGGGGGGTGGGGATTCTTGGGTGCGATGGTTGGACGGTATTTCAAACATAAAATAATATAAATAAATATTTGTGTTTTTTAACTGTTTAAAAAAAAAAATTGGGGGTGGGGTAGGGGGGGGGTATAGTGTGAGGGTGTGGTGGTAATTTGTGAGATGATCTTAAAAAAAAAAAAAAAAAAAAAAAAATTAGGGGGGGGGATTCGGGTGGGGGGAGGGGGGGTGGGGGGGGGGGATTCTTGAGTGCGATGGTTGGATGGTATTTCAAACATAAAATAATAAAAATAAATAGTTGTGTTTTTTAACCGTTTCAAAAAAAAAAATCGTGGGGGGGGATGGGGTGGGGGGGTATAGTGTGAGGGTGTGGTGGTCATTTGTGACATGATCTTAAAAAAAAAAAAAAAAAAAAAAAATAAGGGGGGGGAGGGGGGGGGGGGGGGAGGGCACGGGGGATGGTTTGGGTGGAGTCTATTGTGGTATGTCTGGTAAGAGTAGTTTTGTCAAAGTATCAATCAAATCTAATCATAACTAAAGAAGTTATGGCAATTTTAGCAAAATTTAATAATTTGACCTTAAGAGTCAAGGTCATTCAAAGGTCAAGGTAAAATTCAACTTGCCAGGTACAGTAACCTCATGATAGCATGAAAGTATTTGAAGTTTGAAAGCAATAGCCTTGATACTTAAGAAGTAAAGTGGATCGAAACACAAAATTTAACCATAAATTAAAAGTTACTAAGTCAAAAAAGGGCCATAATTCCGTAAAAATGACAACCAGAGTTATGCATATTGTCCTTTTACTGTACCCTTATGATAGTTTGCAAGTGTTCCAAGTATGAAAGCAATATCTATGATACTTTAGGGGTAAAGTAGACCAAAACACAAAACTTAACACAATTTTCAATTTTCTGAGTATAAAGGGCCCATAATTCCGTCCAAATGCCAGTCAGAGTTACATAACTTTGCCTGCACAGTCCCCTTATGATAGTTAATAAGTGTTGCAAGTATGAAAGCAATAGCTTTGATACTGTAGGAATAAAGTTGACCTAAACACAAAACTTAACCAAATTTTCATTTTTCTAAGTATAAAAAGGGCACATAATTCTGTCAAAATGCCAGTCAGAGTTACATTACTTTGCCTGCACAGTCCCCTTATGATAGTTAGTAAGTGTTGCAAGTATGAAAGCAATAGCTTTGATACTTAAGGAATAAAATGGACCTAAACACAAAACTTAACCAAAATTTTCAATTTTCTAAGTATAAAAAGGGCACATAATTCTGTCAAAATGCATGCCAGAGTTATCTAACTTTGCTTGCCCAGTCCCCTCATGATAGTAAGTAAGTGTACCAAGTTTGAATGCAATAGCATTGATACTTTCTGAGAAAAGTTGACCTAAACGCAAAACTTAACCGGACGCCGACGCCGACGCCAAGGTGATGACAATAGCTCATAATTTTTTTTCAAAAAATAGATGAGCTAAAAATGGATTGGTGAAACATTACAAGATCCATAATATAATCATTTGAATACATTTTATTTTAAGTCAGCTTGTTTTCAAGTTCTATGCAGATTACTTAGATTTATCAATTCTACAAAAAAGTTGCCTTCTTGCTGCTGTGTATGGTTTAATAAAAAACAAGAGATGTGTTTGTCAGAAACACAATGCCCCCTGTTGCACCGCTTTAAAATAAAATTTGAATATATCATTTGGCAAGTTAAGAAATTATCTCCCTTTTAAAGCTTTTTACTTCCCTTGGATTGTATTTTTTGACTTTTGATCTTGAAGGATGACCTTGACCTTTCACCACTCAAAATGTGCAGCTCCATGAGATACACATGCATGCCAAATATCAAGTTATGGCCAATGTTTAAGTTTTCGGACGGACTGACGGACGGACAGACATTTCAAATGCTATATGCCACCCTACCAGGGTCATAAAAATCATCAGAATGGATTTAAGCTGTAGAACTTGGTAGTATATTATATATATATGCATATTTTTTCACAAAATGTGATTTCTTTTAATTCGTGTACATGTACAAATTTCAAATAAAATAAGGTTTTCAATTTATACCTTCAATTTGTTTTCATCGCAAGGAGGTATAAAATAAATAAAGTATTAAATGACTGTGTTGTCCCCACTGGCTCATTAAATACAACAAAACACAGTCCATTGTCAATTTTATTGTAGAGAAAAAGTCTTAGGCCCATTACTTCACAAAAATTCAATGGACTGTAACGAAACTCTATGCTGATCTGTAACTTATGCAGGTAGACTTGGGAAAAATTCAAGAATATAATAATTTAAAAGAAACTTCATAAGTTGAAGGCCTGTCACTTCTTCAAAAATCTATGGACCAGAACGAAAATCAAACTTGATCTCAAATTAATGTAGATAGTCTCAAAAACCATTAAGATGTGCATGTGAAACACTATGTTCCCCCATATATTTGACCTTGAAGGATGACCTTGACCTTTCACCACTCGAAATGTGCAGCTGCATGAGATACACATACATGCCAAATATGAAGTTGCTATCTTTAATATTGCATAAGTTATGGCAAATGTTAAAGTTTGATGATTTTGACCAATATATTTGACCTTTGACCCTGAAGGATAACTTTGACCTTGACCTTTCACCACTCAAAATGTGCAGCTCCATGAGATACACATGCAGGCCAAATATAAAGTTGCTATCTTCAATATTGCAAAAGTTATGGCAAATGTTAAAGTTTGATGCAAAAAAACAACAAACAAACCAACAGACATGACAAAAACAATATGTTCCCCAGTATAGACTGGGGGACATAACAAGAACACTGCATAATGGATGCCACACTCGGCTGCGGGTGCAGTATTGAATAAATGAAAGCTTGACAGAATTATTATTAATTTGTTTAGAGGTCAAAGTGACCTTGACCTTTGACTTAGTGACCGCAAAATGGTTGTGGCCTGTAGAACTCATCAAGGTGCATCTACATATGAAGTTTCAAAGTTGTAGGTTGAGGCACTTTCATTTTAGAGCCAATGTTCAAAACCTTAACAAACCTTGACACAGAGGGCGGACACGACACGCTGGCTATGACAATACCTCGGGTTTGCTCCGAAAACAGTCGAGCTAAAAATTAGATTAATATCTGCAAGCGTTAACCAAAATACTTTGGAAAACTGTTATTGAAAAGAAAATATTCAAGTCTTAGACCCATAACTTTTCCAAATGTCAATAGACCACAACCTAACTCAAACTTGATCTGTAACTTATGCAGGAAGACTGACATACCAAAATTCAGCTCAATAACTTGAAGCGTTAAGGAAAAACTCCAGAAAGAAACAGAACGAGATAAAGAGCAAAATGCCTTTTGCCACATAGCTTGCCTATCCCCCATGGGTGTTGCCGGATTGCCATATGTCCAGTTAAGAGATGGGCATATACAAAAGTCAATCTAGTATGGTAATTAAGAAAAGGGAAAGCAGCAACTAAAATAACACAGATTTTTTTTCAAAATATATTTTACTGATTAATATTTTTGATAGGACAGGTATATAATAAAACACATTACCACACTTAAAACCAGGCAAACATCCTCTATATAACTAAACTTTAAACTCCAAGTACTTTTCAGGTTACCTTACAAACATTCTTAATATAACCAAACAATTCAAGCCCCTCCTACCTTTCCAGTTTCAATGTCAGAGGACAGCGCCACTAAGACCTCCACCCCTTGTTCACACACCATGAGCCAGAAGTCGGTCAAGGTCACAGGCAGGGGGGCCTGGGTCGCGATGAACTTGGGACACGTAGGAGACAGGTCCTGAAATAACAGAAGAGGACAAGTCTTGAAATAACAGAAGAAGACAGGTCCTGAAATAACAGTAGGGGACAGGTCTTGAAATAACAGTAGGAGACAGGTCCTGAAATAACAGAAGGGAACAGGTCTTGAAATAACAGTAGGGGACAGGTCCTGTAATAACAGTAGGGGACAGGTCTTGAAATAACAGAAGGGGACAGGTCTTGAAATAACAGAAGGGGACAGGTCTTGAAATAACAGTAGGGGACAGGTCCTGTAATAACAGAAGGGGACAGGTCTTGAAATAAAGTTGATGTGTCTGCAAGTTTATGAAGTCTTATTGGTAATGTGTGTAGCAAATATTAACAAGTGAGCTTCCTTCTTGGAAAACTGGGCGTTAAGTGTCATCTCGGCTTTAATGAAATTTCCATTAAAAGGAGGTCTCTTCTTAGATAAGTTTAAGAAATATCTGGCAAATTCATGATGTACCCAACTGAGTTTTCACAAAATGTTCATGATAATCTCTGCTGACTAAGCATGAACTATCAATATATTTTATTTCCTCATCAATAGGTATTCGAGAGTCCAGAGCATCATACTCAATACATTACAGAGTTTACAAGTTACCTATGAAAAGTATAATACATTTTATACACTCAACAATCAAAAGCTTATAAATTACAATATAAAAATTACTTAAAAAAAAAACAACAGTTAGCAATACAATACTTCTTATGTCCCATATCACAACTAGACATGGATCAAATGGATATTTTCTCTGCCAGTCTGCCAGTTCCAGTAAGTTGAGGCTCTAAACTGAACTTGAATCAAGCTCTGAATACTTCCAGACATTTAAGGCTCTTTCTGAGAAAAATGGTTTAAATGCATGTGCGTAAAGTAACATCGCAGATTAGCCTGTGCAGTCCACACAGGCTAATCAGGGACTACACTACACGCCTAAACTGGATTTTTGCTAAGAAGAGACTTCATTTAAATGAAAAATATCATGAATGGGGAAAAGTGTTACGACAGGTTTATCTGGGACGCCACTTAACGCACATGCATAAAACCCAGTTTTCCCAAAACGGGGTTAATCTTGAGACAGGTGAACACAGGACGAAGGATACCTACATTCACCCAGCTTGCATTGATGTAGTCATCTTTAAGAGTTGTCAGCAATACTCTTGAGTTGTCATCTGAAAAACACAACAATATACTCTGACAACCAATAAGGATTTGAACACATAATTATTGAAGCATGTTAAACGTTACTTAAAAATGTCTGCACATGATAGAGAAAACTCTGACACTTTTTATTATTAAATGTTGTATATAATGTAATAAGTGCTATTTTAGTCCATTTTTCTGTGAGAGTATTCAGGTGCAGGAATAAAATGTTGTCTAGTCTTAATTTTCTTTTAATTCTTAAACAATTATCTTTTTTTAAATCAACAGTGATATTTGCTTACATATTATTGTTAGCAAGGTATGATATAGGTGTGCGTGTGTGACAGTCCGTACCGCATCTGTAATCTGCCATGCGTCTCCTATACTTTTTGAGAGGGTGTTGTAACATTGAACTTATTGTATGCTAAAGATAAGGGACCCCAATGACAATAAGTACTTGCACTTTATTGGGTTATCCCAGGTCTGCAAAATCAATATATATTAGTTCACTGTTATCTTTTGATCACATCTGTTTACTTTTATATGTTCTTATCTAAATTGTTGTTATATTATACCTTGATATTGTACATGAATAAACTTGAATTGAAGGTTTCTAAAGATGAAATAATTGTTCTATTAGTTTCTAAAGATGAAATTATTGTTTTTTTAGTTTCTAAAGATGAAATAATTGTTATTTTACAATTGTGGCATTCTCACTGTGGACTTGCCTATTTGCTCATCCAAAATTGTATGTCACCTTAATACACGTACAAATACATCACAGTATTGTAAACAACACTCTAAACAAGAGATTGCCAAGCAATTGGTTCCCTACCGATGAAACTCCACCATTGTCAGATTTTTTCATATATTTGTTTCCATAGCAACCAGAATTCTTGACGTAGGAACAAAATGAAATGGCGTGCATAATCTCCATATTGCCATCTATCCATGTTTCAAGTTTCATGAAAAAATATGAAGAACTTTTAAAGTTATCGCAGGATCCAGAAAAGTGTGACAGACAGACTGACTGACTGACAGACAGAACGCAAACCATAAGTCCCCCCCCCCCCCCCCCCCCCCCCGGTTTCACTGGTAGGGGACAATAACCTATTAATATCTAACTGATATCTGTTTACATAAAATAAATGGAAGATGATATGTTCATCAGTGTCAGAATGTGTGAAAAGCTGTTTTTGAAACACATTGGCCCCTACAGCACTTTGAATCTGTACCACGGAAAAACATTAAATATGATCTATAATTCGAATATTAGGTAAACATTTGAACATATTCAGGAACAAGAGAGCCATGATGGCCCTGTATCGCTCCACTGTTTTTTTATGCAAAAAAAACGCGCAATGCGCATGGGTTGAAATGTACTCAAGCATGTGACTTTCTCTGTCTATCCCTCGTCCCATTGGGCGCTTAAAGTTGGAAGGGTGAGCATTTTTATATATGGAAAAAGTTACTACCGTGTTAACTAAAGAGACTAAAAAGCCCGGGAATTGTTCCTTTGAAGCACAGTCCCATTGCTTATAACGTAGGTACATTTATCTCTCCAAAAGATATTGTCGTTCTTTCTATTTCACATATTTTTAGATGCTGAAGATCAAATATACGCATTTGATTTGAAACAGATTCACAAGACCCGTAGGAATCAAAATGCCTTAACCCTTTACCAAACGACACATTTTGGACTTTCCCAATTTGAAAAAGGTTGCAGACGACAATTAAATTGTAATGGAATATTAAGGAAATAACCAGGTAGGGTAGAAATAATTGTGATAAAAGGAGAAATTGCTCATCTTGAGCAATTTCTCATTTTATCATAATTTTTTATAAAGTCGTCAGCTATAAACCCGTAAAATCCTGTTGGTGTTTGGTAAAGGGTTAATAATCTCTGGTTCCTTCTAAGAGCCTTTCACACATTTATAACAAATACAATAGAAGCATCTTTTTTTGTAAAGAATCATCTCAAACAAGGGCTGTTTGTAAAACATGCATGCTTCCCCATATGGGCTGTCAGTTGTAGTGGCAGCCATTGAGTGAATACATTTTTTGGCACTGTGACCTTGACCTTTGACCTAGTGACCTGAAAATCAATATGGGTCTATCTGTGAGTCATGATTAATGTACCTATGAAGTTTCATGATCCTAGGCGTAAGCTTTCTTTAGTTATCATCCGGAAACCATTTTTTTTTGTGAAGTCACCGTGACCTTGACCTTTGAGCTAGTGACCTGAAAGTCAATAGGGGTCATCTGCCAGTCATGATAAATGTACCTATGAAGTTTCATGATCCTAGGCGTAAGTGTTCTTGAGTTATAATCCGGAAACCATTTTTCTAAGTTGAGTCACCGTGACCTTTGACCTAGTGACCTGAAAATCAATAGGGGTAATCTGCGAGTCATGATCCATGTACCTATGAAGTTTCATGATCCTAGGAATAAGCGTTCTTGAGTTATCATCCAGAAAACATTTTACTATTTCGGGTCACAGTGACCTTGACCTTTCACCTGAGAATCAATAGGGGTCATCTGCGAATCATGATCGATGCAACTCTGAAGTTTCATGATCCTAGGCATAAAGCGTTCTTGAGTTATCATCCGGAAACCATTTTACTATTTCCGGTCACCGTGACCTTGACCTTTGACCTAGTGACCTGAAAATCAATAGGGTTCATCTGCGAGTCATGATCAATGTACCTATCAAGTTTCATGATCATAGGCATAAGCGTTCTTGAGTTATCATCCGGAAAACATTTTACTATTTCGGGTCACCGTGACCTTGACCTTTGACCTAGTGACTTCAAAATTAGCAGGGGTCATCTGCGCGTCATGATCAATGTACCTTTGAAGTGTCATGATCCTAGGCCTAAGCGTTCTTGAGTTATCATCCAGAAACCATCTGGTGGACGGACATACGGATGACGGACGGACCGACATGTGCAAAACAATAAACACCCTCTTCTTCGAAGAGGGGCATACATATAATTAACAACCCACACATCCCTTAGACCAACAGGCCTGAGAATATTATGATAATCTAAAGATTATTTCTTATATTTATAAATGTATTTAATTAAGTAATACATATGACTTCTAAGATCAATTCATAACTTATATTAAGAAAATTATAAAATGATCAGAAATTTATATAGATCGTTGAGCAATTGACAATCATATCTCCACAATTCGTGAGTCACAATTCACAAATGGAACAATGAATCATTAGTTATTAAAAAGCAGCATATAGACAGTTAAGAACATTGCACTTCATTAATTCCAACACCTTCTCTTGGATACAAAGTTTGAGTTTACAATGCAGAATCATATATATCGACTTTTATGTAAATAATTATGTTCATGGAAGTTGTGTTTTAAAATCAATAAGATATTATTAAACTGGTTTAAACACTACAAAAAAGACATTAAATAAACATGTCATCCGAAATTTTTTTATCCGGATATATGGTCACTTTCGACATATTTAAATAAATCCCGACTTTTTTCAGTTTATAAGAAAACCATTCAGAACACACGTTCTTACTTCAATTCCTTTGTAAGCAGTCACCATCTGATCTAAAATGGCACTAAATGACAGGGTTTTATCTCATGTTTACAAGATGTTGTTGTTGTTGTTGGTCACAGCCACACGGCCGCAGTAATCTCCCCTGGTAAACGTCATTTGTTCAGTTTTGTGACCTCCCGGGACAGGGTCAAATTTGAGCCCTGGGGAATAATTTGAACAAATTTGGTAGAGAACTATTAGATATCACAACATACCAAATTTAGTAGCCATAGGCTCTATAATTAAGAACAAGAAGATGTTTGAAGTTTGCACAAAATAGGCCTTATTTAAGCATATGTTCATTTTTGTGACCCCTGGGGCAAGGTCAAATTTGTTCCCAGGGGCATAATTTGAAAAAACTAAGTAGAGAACTATTAGATGTCACTACCGACCAAATTTGATAGAAATAGGCCCAATGGTTATGGACAAGAAGATTTTTATAGTTTGCACAAAATGGGCCCAATATAAGCATGTGTTCATTTTTGTGACCCCTGGGGAACGGTCAAATTTGATCCCAGGGGCTTAATTTGAACAAACTTGGTAGAGGACTATAAGATGTCATTACATACCAAATTTGGTAGCCCTATGCCATACGGTTATGGACTAGAAGATTTTTAAAGTTTGCACAAAAAAGGACTTATATAAGCAAATTTTCGATTTTTTGACCCCCCAGGGCGAGGTCAAATTTGACCCCAGGGGCATAATTTGAACAAACTTGGTAGAGGACTATTAGATGTCACTACATACAAAATTTGGTAGCCCTAGGCCCAATGGTTATGGACAAGAAGATTTTTAAAGTTTTCACAAAATAGGCCTTATATAAGCAAATTTTCAATTTTTTGACCCCCGGGCAGGGTCAAATGTGACCCCAGGGGCATAATTTGAACAAACTTGATAGAAGACTATAAGATGTCACTACATAGCAAATTTGGTAGCCCTAGGCCAAATGGTTATGGTTAAAAAGCTTTTTAAAGTTTGCAAAAAGTAGGCCCTATATAAGCAAATTTTCTATTTTTTAACCCCCCGGGGGCAGGGTCAAATTTGACCCCAGAGGCATAATTTGAACAAACTTGGTAGAGGACTATAAGATGTCACTACATAGAAAATTTGGTAGCCCTAGGCCCAATGGTTATGGACAAGAAGATTTTTAAAGTTTGCACAAAATAGGTCTTATAAAAGCAAATTTTCAATTTTTTAACCCCCCGGGGCAGGTTCTAATTTAACCCCAGGGGCATAGTTTGAACAAACTTGGTAGAAAACTATAAGATGTTACTACATAGCAAATTTGATAGCCCTAGGCCCAATGGTTATGGACAAGAAGATTTTTAAAGTTTGCACAAAATAGGCCTTATATAGCAAATTTTCAATTTTTTAACCCCCCGGGGCAGGGTCAAATTTGACCCAAGGGGCATAATTTGAACAAACTTGGTAGAGGACTATAAGATGTCACTACATACCAAATTTGGTAGCCCTACGCCATACGGTTATGGACAAGAAGATTTATAAAGTTTGCACAAAATAGGCCTTATATAAGCAAATTTTCAATTTTTTGACCCCCCGGGGCAGGGTCCAATTTGACCCCAGGGGCATAATTTGAACAAACTTGGTAGAGGACTATAAAATGTCACTACATACCAAGTTTGGTAGCCCTAGGCCCAATGGTTCTTGACAAGAAGATTTATAAAGTTTGCACAAAATAGGCCTTATATAAGCAAATTTTCAATTTTTTGACCCCCAGGGGCAAAGTCAAATTTGACCCCAGGGGCATCATTTGAACAAATTCGAATGAGGTTCACCACAGGAACATTCCTGAGAAATTTCATCAGAATTGGACCAGTAGTTTAGGAGAAGAAGATGTTTTAAGAAAAAGTTAACGCACGCACGGACGCACACACGC
The DNA here is from genome assembly GCF_020536995.1 of Dreissena polymorpha. Lineage (NCBI taxonomy): Eukaryota > Metazoa > Mollusca > Bivalvia > Myida > Dreissenidae > Dreissena > Dreissena polymorpha. The sequence goes on along the minus strand of NC_068364.1, from coordinate 44,068,076 downwards.
ACGCACGCACATACGACGGACACAGGACCATGACATAAGCCCCGCTGGCCTTTGGCCAGTGGAGCTAAAAAAACTCTAAAAAACTGTTATTTTTGAGAAAATATCAAGATTCTTAACTGTCTAAAATATAAATAAACCAGAACAAGAGGGCCATGATGGCACTGAATCGCTCACCTGACTCATTAAGATCAGATGAAAACTATGACCTCTATTGTCTACACAATGTTTTTCTATGATTTGACCTAGTGACCTAGTTCCTGACTCTAGATGACCCAAATACAATCCCAATCCAGATTTCATCAAGATAAACATTCTGACCACAGTTCATAAATATTGGATGAAAACTGTGACCTCTATTGTCAACACAAGGTTTTTCTATTTATTTGACCTAGATTTTTACCCCAGATGACCCAAATACAATCCCACCCAGATTTCATCAAGAATTCTGACCAAATTTCATAAAGGTTGGATGAAAACTGTGATCTCTAATGTCTACACAAGGTTTTTCTATTATTTGACCTAGTGACCTAGTTTTTGACCCCAGATGACCCAAATAAAATCCCAACCCAGATTTCATCAAGATAAACATTCTGACCAAATTTCATAAAGATTGGATGAAAACTGTGACCTCTATTGTCTACAGAAGGTTGTTCTATTATTTGACCTAGTGACCTTGTTTTTGACCCCAGATGACCCAAATACAATCCCAAACCGGATTTCATCAAGATAAACATTTTGACCAAATTTCATCAAGATTGGATGCAAACTGTGACCTCTACTGTCTACACAAACAAATTGTTGACGGACGGACGCACGGACACACGCAGGCACGCACAACGGACGCCGGACATCACACGATCACATAAGCGCACTGTGTCACTTCATGACAGGTGATCTAAAAATATGTGTCGGAGATAAACATGAACAGTTGTGGTTAAAATCCCATAGAAACAAGGGCTGTTTGTAAAACATGCATGCCCCCCTATATGAGCTATAAGTTGTAGTAGCAGCCATTGTGTGAATACGTTTTTTGTCACTGTGAATGGTGGTGGTGGTGGTGGTGGTGGTGTAGTAGTAGTAGTAGTAGTAGTAGTAGTAGTAGAAGTAGTAGTAGTAGTAGTAGTAATAGTAGTTGTAGTAGTAGTAGTAGTAGTAGTAGTAGTAGTAGTAGTAGTAGAAGTAGTAGTAGTAGTAGTAGTAGTAGTAGTAGAAGTAGTAGTAGTAGTAGTAGTAGTAGTAGTAGTAGTAGTAGTGGTAGTAGTAGTAGTAGTAGTAGTAGTAGTAGTAGTAGTAGTAGTAGTGGTAAAAGTAGTAGTAGTAGTGGCAGTAGTAGTAGAAGTAGTAATAGTAGACGTGGTGGTGGTGGTGGTGGTGGTGGTGGTGGTAGTAGTACTAGTAGTAGTAGTTCTAGTAGTAGTAGTAGTAGTAGTAGTAGTAGTAGTAGTAGTAGTAGTAGTAGTAGTAGTAGTAGTAGTAGTAGTAGTGGTAGTAGTAGTAGAAGTAGTAGTAGTAGTAGTAGTAGTAGAAGTAGTAGTAGTAGTAGTAGTAGTAGTAGTAGTAGTAGTAGTAGTAGCAGTAGCAGTAGCAGTAGCAGTAGCAGCATTACAAGACCAATACTTAAGAATGGTCAAATGGGAAAAGGTAACATAGCACCAGCAGTAAATATGGGGCTCATTTACAGGTCAGATTTGGAATCTCTGCTGTAAAATGAGATTTTGAATGAATTAAAGGGAGGCAAATCTGTAATAAAAAGAACATGCATAAACCGTAGTTGTTTCCCTTGTTTGAACCATGCTAAATCCTTACAAGTTTGGAAAGAATTGGATGAAAAATTTGGACTTTATTGCATAAACACCATTTTCTCAATTCAAGGGGAGGTAATTCTGTACTTCATGGACCAATAATGCTCATTTTTTGTAGGGTATGTGTCCTCATTGATATAAAGACACTGTGCAAATTTGGAAAGGATCGGACAAAAAATGTGGAAGATTTTTGAAAGTTTTCACAAAATAGGCAAAAACGAATAAACATGCAAAGTTCAACGAGCTCCTGCGGCCATGTTTTTTGACGAATCAAATTTCTTTGAACAACTTTTTCAGGGGAGCCCTGAAATTTTTTGAAAATCTGATGAGCGGTTTCTGACAAGAAGATTTTTTAAGGTTTTTACCATATATGGTCATGGCGGCCATCTTGGTTATGCGATCAAATTTTTTTTAACAATTCTTTTGTCCCATGACCTAGGGATGCTCCACATGAAATTTAGTTGAAATTGGCTCAATGGTTTAGTAGAAGAAGATGTTTACAAATTGTTTACCGACGGACGGACGCCGGACACTGAGTGATCACAATAGCTCACCTCGAGCTATCGCTCAGGTGAGCTAAAAAGGAATTCAGTTGAAGAGTTTACAATAAAACCGGGTGTCCCTTACACGGCATGATATCCTGGTCCCTGTTTTTCATGGGGTAACATCGGGCAATGGCCAGCTTCTGTTGTTTACAAGCCCTTTCCTGTTCCTCCATCAGATCCTGAATACAATCAAAATGATGATTGTTGCGGGATTTGCAGGGCTTACTCCCCAATTTGCCATATAACTGAATGGCCATTCAACACATTTATCTCAAAAATAGTTTTGCCTGCAATTTATCATCATGAAAAAATAAAAATTAGAGATCTATCACCAGTGTTACTTTTGCCCCTGTACTGCTTTGTTCAAGGCAAAACAACTCTGGAATTCGTTGTTTGATCACCAGCAATGAAAATAGTGTCTTGCAATCAACACTGCATGGTGATGCATATCTGAAGTTTGAATTTAACGACTTTGATAATGAGCAAGACTTTGCTCCATACTGTGACAGAATAACTCCTATATACCACCTTCCTGCTTGAGTAATATACAAAGATTGCATCCAAAATGAATCCCTAAGCAACCTCCTCTCTAATTCCCATCACAAAGGCACCTGGTTACGGCTATCTACGCCACATACAATAAATAAATTCCTTTCATTGCACCATAGCTTCCAGATTAAAATAACAATTCACAATAAATTGTAAATATGCCTCGCTGTAAAAAAAATTGGCTTTAATGCATGTTTGTAAAGTGTCCTCCCAGATTAGGCTGTGCAGTCCACACAGGCTTATCAGGAACGATTTTCCGCCTAAATTGGATATTTACTGCCTTAAAACAAAACAACATACAATTTCAAAGTGCCGTCCATGATAAGCCTGTGTGGATTGCACAGGCTAATATGGGATGACACTTCAAGCACATGAATCAAACCCTGTTTTTTAAGAGTGAGACTCATACTTTTTTAACCACCCTATGGGTCATGTTCTGAGAAAATTGGGCTTAATGCATGTGTGCAAAGTGTCGTCAGGGACGACACTTTCCGCTTTTATGGTATTTTTAGTTTGAAGGAAGTCCCTTCTTACCGAAAATCAAGTTTAAGCAGAAAGTGTCGTCCCTGATTAGCCCTGTGCCGACTGCACAGACTAATCTGGGATGACACTTAACGCACATGCATTATGACCAGTTTTCTCAGAACAAGACACAATTAACCTATTCATTCCATAGCATCAAACCTTCCATATTAAAATTATCATTCACAATAAATTTCCTATTTATTCTACCACCCCATACTTTCCAGATGGTGCCCAAAGGGGTCCACTACAGGAACCTGGTTTAGGTTATTTAAGCCACATACCACAAATATATTTGTTCCATCGCACCATACCTTCTATGCCAAAATTATTGTCCACAATAAATTTCATATTCATTCTACGAGCACCCCATACCCCATATAAACATTTTTTATTCACCCCATACCTTCCAGATCGTGTCCAGGGGGGTGGGTCCACTGCATGAAGGCTTCTCAAACCCCTCTATGAACTTGGCCAGTTTCTCGACCTCCTCCACAAACTTCTGCCTCTTGCTCTGCCCCTTGTAGGGGTCAGTGGGTCGGATCTCTTGGCTGGCCGCCTTCATCTGATCCTCTTTCTGCTGCTGAAGGTCCTGTGCTGTCATGATCTGAAATATAGCCAGCGCAGTCATGAACTGTTATAGAGCCTGCACACTTATGATCTGAAATATAGGCTGCGCAGTCATGAACTGTTATAGAGCCTGTGCAGTCATGATCTGTTATAGAGACGGTGCAGTCATGATCTAAAATAGAGCCTGCACATTCATGATATGTTATAGAGCCTGTGCAGTCATGATCTGAAATAGAGCCTGCATATTCATGATATGTTATAGAGCCTGTGCAGTCATGATCTGTTATAGAGACAGTGCAGTCATGATCTGTTATAGAGACTGAGCAGTCATGAACTGTTATAGAGCCTAAGCAGTCATGAACTGTTATAGAGCCTGAGCAGTCATGATCTGTTATAGAGCCTGAGCAGTCATGAACTGTTATAGAGCCTGAGCAGTCTTGAACTGTTATAGAGCCTGAGCAGTCATGATGTGAAATATAGCTTGAGCAGTCATGAACTGTTATAGAGCCTGAGCAGTCATGAACTGTTATAGAGCCTGAGCAGTCATGATCTGAAATATAGCTTGAGCAGTCATGATGTGAAATATAGCTTGAGCAGTCATGATGTGAAATAGAGCCTGAGCAGTCATTATCCGAAATAGAGCCTGCACAGTCATGAGCTCAAATATAGCCTGTGCAGCCATGATGTGAAATATAGCCTGCACAGTCATGATCTGAAATATAGCCTGCACAGTCATGATCTGAAATATAGCCTGCACAGTCATGATCTGAAATATAGCCTGCACAGTCATAATCTGAAATATAGCCTGCACAGTCATAATCTGAAATATAGCCTGCACAGTCATAATCTGAAATAGAGCCTGCGCCGTCATGCTCTGAAAAAGAGCCTGTGCAGTCATGATCTGAAATAGAGCCTGTGCAGTCATGATCTGAAATAGAGCCTGTGCAGTCATGATCTGAAATAGAGCCTTTACAGTAAGAGGGCTTATACTTATTCCATCAAGGTCCTGCGCAGTAATGATTTGCAAAAGAAGGCTTATTTGAGACAATTGCGGGAAATCTGGTCTTTGTGCATGTGTTTAGTGTCATCCCAGATAAGCCTGTGAAGTACACACAGGCTAATCAAGAAAAACACTTTAAGTTTGTATGGAATTTCTTGTTAAAAGAAAGTCTTACCTTCACACAAAAAAAACAGTTAAGACAGAGAGTGTCAACCCTGATTAGCCTGTGTGGACTGCATAGGCTAATCTGGGATGACACTTTACACACATGCATTAAGGCCAACATTCCCAGAACAAGGCTCATATTTATACCACTGACCCGCACTTCCCATAGTGGTGTAAGCATAGAAGTGATACAACTATTACTTTTCAATTGTTGATGGTTCAATTTTCCTATTGAAAGAAAATAATTTTGGTCCGAAGCCCTCATTGGTCGTGCTGTTTCATGTCTCATGCAACATAGTTTTTTTTTATAGTTGACAAAATGCACTAGCGTATTTCAAGATTGAAGTATTTATTTTATAAAATTGACATGCGTCATTTGTAACATTAAAAACATACTCAACTGAATATCAAAGGTCACGTGTTAGATCCCCACTTTTGGAGTGTTCTTGAGATCCCCCCCCAAAAAAATATACTTGGTACTATTTCTTCTCATGAAATGGTCTTGAAAATGTTTCAATAACCATTTGGCTTTTGATGCATTTGAGCTTAAATAGTTTAAAAAGAAACTGAATATCAGGGTTCTCCAGGGATCTGCAGAATGATTCATAAGTTTCAGTAATTTCACAAACATCAAGACATTAAATAATCCCTCTATCCTTGTCTCAAAGAGATATCAAGAATTTTGCAGTAAACTGATGTATCTCATTCACATTTCTATTTGAGATATACTGGTTTTAATCCTCAATGTGTATAAAGTAAGGATGCAACAGGTTACGAAAAACATAACCGGGTTATTGTTTTGCCAAAACAGCTTATAAACCAGTTAACTGAACAATCTTTAGTATTAAACCTCTTAAAGTATATGTTAAAGATGTCTTTCTGCTCGTACATGTACTTGCTATAGAAACAAAAGTGATTTAAGATTGCTTTCGTTGATAACATATCAGTTTCTTAAAAAAAAGGTATTATAAAATTTATTTTAATTATTTTGTGAATGTATGATTAATTTTGTATTTAGTTTTCCTGCGTAAAAGCATGAAAAGTCATGAAAACTACACAAAATTCATTTGCATGTACAATTATTTTATGTTTGGTTGGGCAGCTTATATAACATTCGCGTCGTTTTGCAATGACACGTTCTGTGCAAGCTGGTCTGGAGCATCGCTAACCTCATATTGGATAAGAGACATTTTTCACATGATGCTGATGGTTGAGGGTTGATATAAGCACTGTTGTATGATAAACCTGAATATTACTCAAAAGATCAGCAGAATAATCTATAAGTTTCATCTGTAATTTACACTTCTCATTTCACAAATCATCATGACATAATACTCCCTCTATTGTTGTTGGATAATCAAGAATTCGGCGTAAAACTATCATATCTGCTAAACATTTCTCTATGAGATACAGTTGTGTGCAATCCTGCATGTGTACCTTGGGAGCGAGGACGTCCTCACTGGAAGGTGCTCTCGTTCCCGGACTGGATGACAGGATATCATCAAGAGAGGATGCGGTAGACAGCTTGCGATCCACAGGGATCTTGACCCCATCCAACTTGCGATCCACAGGGATCTGAGGAATTGGCATGGATGGCTGGAAAGACAAGAAACCGTCGGAGATGGGTGATACTCCCCAAAGTTTTTTTTTGTCACAATATTGAACTATATATTCAGATAAAAGGAAACGTCTTGAGGGCACAGTAGTTGGGGGGACAATAATTTTTTTTATAGAAAATTTCAAAGGGCCATAACTCTGTGAAAAATCATCCGACCAGAACCCGCTGATAATATGCACATCTCCTCTTGGTAGTGAAGCTTCCCATAAAGTTTCATTGAATTCCAGTCATTAGTTGCTGAGAAATAGCCCGGACAAAAATTGTGCACTGACGGACAGACAGACGCACACACGGACAGACAAAGCGGCACATATATGCTCCCCAAAATAAATTTTGGGGGAGCATAAAAATGAGACACATTGCAAATGTATGACAATAATACAAATTACCCAAACAAAAATAAAGATAATTATGTTGCCAATATTTGACATTAATATTTGTTTTTTTCCAAACAAAAGTAAAGAATTTATACATAACAACCAGTATACAGAGCAATATGGGAATATATGACATTCATATCTTTACCCAAACGAAAATAAAACTATTATATAAAAAGCCAATTTTATTTATTTTTATATCATTTACCTGATTCACAAATGCACCAACCTGAGACATCTGTCTGTGGACTATTACCGGGCTGTCAGACCTTGACCCCGTTGGCATGGTAACCCTAGTAACAGCAGCAGAAACAGCTGATGGCAGGCTTCTAGGCCCTGCAACCTGCACAACAGTCCTTGTGTCCACCACATTTGGGCCTCCAAAGCTTGTTTGGCTGTTATACTGACCTTCAACTCTTGAGGTCACTTGCGGTTGCTGTGCTGGAGGATGTATTTGACCTTGACCTTGGGCAGGACTTGGGCTTGCAGTCCTAAGGACTTGTGGCTGCAGCAAAGGCTGATTGATACTCGTTGAAAAGCTGACTGGAACCTGAGATTGGGGTTGCAGCGGGTGCGGCCCAGAGCTTGGTTGCTGAGAAACCTGGCCCAATGGTCCATACTGTTGAGCTTGATAAGAGTTATTATAGGTTTGCCCCGGCTGGGTAGATCTAAATGTGGTCTGCTGGGTGGGAAATGAAGCCTGTTGGGCCGGCTGGAACTGGGTCAATGGCGTTGATGACCTTGAAATTCCAGAAGTGTCCTGGTAAGTGGCCTGGGGATATCCTTGACCCTTACCTATTGGTCCTTGAGGGGCATTATGAAATACGGGCTGAATGTGACCTTGAGCCCCTATCTGAATGTTACCTTGGCTTACAGCCGGCATTGGTGGCAGAACTGTCTGCTGGAAAGTGCTTGCTCCAGTAACAGTGAGTTGACCAGATGTTGGAACCCCATAACCCTGACTTCCTTGTGCTATTTGACCATGCCCACCCTGTTGGACATGACCTTGAGCTGGACCCTGGGGTTGAAACGCTTGACCTATGTGCATGTTTGCTTGACCTGATGGCCCTTGCTGAACTGACATTGCTTGTCCTGTCTGAATCGTCCCTTGTGTTAATTGCCGGTTTGTGTTTGTATCTTGATAGTTTGGGACTGGTGGTCTGGTCATGTGACCTTGACCTTGTAGTATCCCAGCAGTGGGACCCTGTGCCTGTACAGGTGCAATTTGTTGTGGCCTTTGTTGCATTGCTGCATTGGGATTTTGATAGCTATCTTGCGGGATTTGCGAACTCATCTGCTGGAATGGTGCTGCGGTAGGCATCATATTTGTAGATTGAGGAATTGGACCTTGACCTTGTGAATGAAAAGGTGACCCATGTTGACCACCAGGAACGGATGCCATACCTGTCCCTAAATGACCTGAAATTTGGTTGCCACTAGGAATAACAGAACTCTGGTGTTGTGGTTGTTGTGGCACCATTTGGTTCTGCAGTATTTGCTGTTGTGGGATCTGCTGTTGTTGCTGGTGGAGCTGCTGTTGCCACTGTTGCTGAGGTGGATAATTCTGAGCTTGCTGGCTTTGTTGCTCGTTAAGTCCTTCTGGTTTGGCAGAACCAACAGAGATGGTACCAGTGAAAGCATGCTGACTCTGAGGGGTAACTGCCTGACTACCACTGTGATGAGAAATGGGGACAGTAACTGATGGCTGACCATAAGGGGTCACTGTTTGGCTCCCACTGGGTTGATACATGGGGCCTGTAAACACAGGCTGACCATAAGAGGTCACTGTTTGGCTAACACTGGGTTGAGACATGGTGCCTGTAAACACAGGCTGACCATAAGGGGTCACTGTTTGGCTCCCACTGGGTTGAGACATGGGGCCTGTAAACACAGGCTGACCATAAGGGGTCACTGTTTGGCTCCCACTGGGTTGAGAGATAGGGCCAGTAACTGAAGGCTGACCATAAGGGGTCACTGTTTGGCTAACACTGGGTTGAGACATGGCTGGGAAGCCGGTCTGACCAAGTTGTCCAACCTGCTGCTGTGGTTGAGGTGTGGCTGGTCGATAGTGTGGTTGGTTGCCGGGAGCTGGGCCCACACTTTGACTAGAGTAAATAGGGTTTGGAAACTGTGCACCTTGCATTGGCAGCTGTTGAGGAACATTCTGATGATTCTGATGATGTATTTGGGTTTGATTAATATTTTGACCTTGACCATGATACATTGGTTGTTGCCATGCCGACTGTTGACCTGGCTGCTGAACGTTGCTCAATGCAGCTGGTTGAAAAGGTGTACTGCCAGAGCTAGGGATGGCTTGGGCAGTGCTTCCTGGGTAAGCTTGGGAAACATGCGCAGGTTGTGGTGGTAACGTTTGCATTGAGCCAACCTGACCATTTGAATCCCTAGGATTTGCTTGTAAACTTATATTAGGACTTGCAGTATATACTCTCCCATCATTGCCTGAAGCAGTTATTGGACCTCCAACTTGAGACCAAGTGTTAGTATCGTTCCTTTGGTTAGTCTGGTTGGGCAAAGATCCTTGTTGGCCTGGCATGTAGCCATATGCAGTCACGTTATTGGACGGAATACTACCGATTTGTTGCTGAGTGGAGTTATTATTATATGCGTTCTCGACTGCCAAAGGAACATTCTGCCCAAACCTATCACTGTAAATGTAACCTTGACCTTGCTGCATTGGTTGACCTTGTTCAGGGAACGTGACATTCCCTGCATAATTAACAGCATCTGATCTTGCTGGTAAAGGGTGGGCCTGTTTATGTCTCAAGGAATGCTGAGGCACAACTGACTGTACCGAATATTGACCTTGATCTCCAAGGTATTGACCTTGACTTTGCAAAAACTGTGCCGGAGTTTGCTCTGCAAACTGTGCTGATTGCATCTGGTTTTCTTTCTTCCACTTCTGATCAAGAGGAACGTATTCTGATGAACTTGTTGGTGGCCGAGTTTGATTTAGAGGCAGCTGAGATTGACCAGATGGAATGCTACCTTGATCTCTGAAAGTTTGACCTTTAGAAAGATTGTTCATGTATTGCTGATAGTTGTTGAACTCATCTCCATAATTTGCACTTCTTTCATCAGGGATCATTCCCTGCTGGCCCCTGGCTGTTGGGTTCGGGTAGGGGTACATGTCACTGTGACCTTGTGTGAGGTCAGGTCCTGGTTGTCTTGGTAACACTCTTGGAGGATCAGATGGTCCCAGTCTGCCATCAAACCTTTGCCTAGAAAAGAAATTATTGTAAATTTTTACCTGTAAAAAACATACATATATAGTTTCTTACTGAAGCCTTTAACAGGATTACATTTAAGTTTCAGTTTTAATCTATTAATCTTAGTTGTGTGGCATCCAAAGCCAAATGCTTATTTAAACACTATTGAGCCCGTTTCCTAGGTAGAATCAGTACTTGGTGTCTTTGGGGGATATCTTAAGAATGCTCCCATAGTGGGGATCTATTCCGTGACCTCCCAGTTGCTAGGCGGAAAAAATCTCTATTAAATATGAATACCATGATTAACACACATGGCTCAAGACTAGAGCCGTGTTTTTATTGTTACAAAATACCCACCTGAAATGTTCTGGGCTAGCTGGAACACTCTCCGGTCCCCGTGGCAAGTGTACTGGGGAGGCAGTGCCACTGCTAGGGAGGGAACCAGTCTGTGAGTCATGTAGCCGGCTCCCTGCAAGATAGTCCTGTACACTGGGATGAGCACCAGTCACAGGAGGGGAACCATCCTTCTTGCCAAACGTTTTAGGCTGCAATGATGGATTTTTAGACACAATTTATAGAAGATTGATACCTAAACAAATTGGCTACCCTGACAAATCTCAAAGGAAACTTTAAATAGTTTACCAATGGAAAATATAATAACTATGCATGATTTAATAAATGGTGCAAAAATTGATTTAAATCTTTGTATAAATCACAAATAACATAACATATAAACTGTTTCTACACAACATCACAATACATACAATATCTGACATATTTTTAAACCTGATGGTTTCATAATAACACAATAATTATAATGATGCGGTTGTAAGTTTGTCTAAGTAAACAGAAATATTGACCTAAAATAAAACATAGTTTTAAAGAACCATGGAAGTTAATCACAAAAGTGATAACTATTAAAACCTTCATAAATGGCAGGTAATCCTTAAGTTTTGGCCCATCAAACACATTGCCCATGGGTGGAAAGTGCGTGTCGGCTGGTAGACCAGGGTATCCACTGTCCGGGGTATCAGACCTCCCTGGGGTGGGGCTGGATCTAGGGGCCTGGTTCCTCACACCCTCTGGGGGAGGGGCTGAGCTTACAGCCGGAGCTGAAGAATGTTTGTTTACATATTGCATATATGAGCCTCATTCTTGGAATATCTGGCTAAATGCATGTGCGTTAAGTGTCATCTCAGATTGGCCTGTGCGTTCCACACAGGTTGATCAGGGACAACACTTTCCGCTTTTATGGCAATCTTTTGTTAAAAGGAAGACTCTTCTTAAAGAAAATCCAGTTGTCCCTGATTGTGTAGTTGTCCCTGATTGTGTAGTTGTCCCTGATTGTGTAGTTGTCCCTGATTGTGTAGTTGTCCCTGATTGTGTAGTTGTCCCTGATTGTGTAGTTGTCCCTGATTGTGTAGTTGTCCCTGATTGTGTAGTTGTCCCTGATTGTGTAGTTGTCCCTGATTGTGTAGTTGTCCCTGATTGTGTAGTTGTCCCTGATTGTGTAGTTGTCCCTGATTGTGTAGTTGTCCCTGATTGTGTAGTTGTCCCTGATTGTGTAGTTGTCCCTGATTGTGTAGTTGTCCCTGATTGTGTAGTTGTCCCTGATTGTGTAGTTGTCCCTGATTGTGTAGTTGTCCCTGATTGTGTAGTTGTCCCTGATTGTGTAGTTGTCCCTGATTGTGTAGTTGTCCCTGATTGTGTAGTTGTCCCTGATTGTGTAGTTGTCCCTGATTGTGTAGTTGTCCCTGATTGTGTAGTTGTCCCTGATTGTGTAGTTGTCCCTGATTGTGTAGCGAGAACGTCAAGAAGCATGCATACAGGGGTAAAATGTTTTTTTAATAAGATATATGGTAATGCTGGTATATTCCTAACAATGATCAAGAGAGGGGATGCCATACAGGGGTATAATGTTTTTTAATAAGATATATATGTTAATCTTGGGATATTCCTAACAATGAGCAAGAGAGGGGATGCCATACAAGGGTACAATGTTTGTTAATAGGGTATATGGTAATGTTGGGAAATTCCTAACAATAAGCAAGAGAGGGGATGCCATATAGTGGGTATAATGTTTGTAAATAGGGTACATGGTAATGCTGGTACATTATTAAACATGGGCGTGCAAAAGAACACCCTTTATTGATGGATAGCAAACTAAACAGACTGAAAATAGTCTGAAAACTGGCATCACAAAGATAGTGTGTGGGTGGGGGGAGGGGACGATGGGCATACTTTATAAATAACAACACCAATATATTCAAAACAAAAAACACAGTCCATCAGTTTGTCAATATATTTGAATACAAATATAATATTTAACTTACTGTTACCAAAGTTCCATCAAAACAAGGCTATGAATGTACAGCAATAAATACAGGTGCCATTTAAAAATCCTGATAATTGAAAGACTGTTCATTACCTCCAAATTAATCTTTATTTGTACATGTGTTAAATTTTATAATCCAAGCATATGTCAATTTGTTAAACCATTATAAGGAGCTGAACAATACTAAGTTTTATCAAAGTATCTATAGTACTCTTTAATATTGCAGGACGAATATTTGCAAATGGATGGACATTTCAATAGACATAGCTCACTTATAAACCACATCCAGAGAACACTAATATGGAGCCTATGATATGTAGATAACAACTGACTTCAAACCTACTTCATGTGGTGTGGTATGCAAATAATTTAAAGTTTAACCCTTTCCCCCATAAGAAGCAAAGTGGAAATGGCTATGTGCAAACAGCACTGTTTGCTTCTCATCAGTATCTACGGGTTGGAATTGAAGCCTTTTAAACTTAAATTTTAATAAGAAAAGTATTTAATCAAATTTAACTTGTAAGGGACTACAAATGCGTCAAAATATGTATCTAAGGGGTAAAGGTTTAAACAATATTTACCTTTTGGCTTGATCTTGTCATACATCTTCTTCCTTTCTTCCTCCTGTACCTTGCAAACACTCAGACATCGCATTCGCAATCGCTCCACGTTAGTTGCAAGCTTGCGGTAGAATTCCAAGCCTTTCTGTGACTTTGACTGAAGATCTTCGTAAACGTCATATGAATTGATAAGGTCTCTTATTGTCTGCTCTCGCCTAAAAAAGATTCAAATGGTAAATTTTACAATTGAACAAGAAATGTGTTTGTCAGAAACACATGCCCCCTACTGCGCCGCTTTGATTTTTTTTTTATTATATCCCTTTAAAAAATATTACTTCCCTTGTAAAAATGATCTGTACCTGCCAAATGATAAATATAAATGATCTCCCTTTATAGCTTGTTACTCCCCTTTGGTTTTTTTTTTTACCTTTGACCTTGAAGGATAACCTTGACCTTTCACCACTCAAAATGTGCAGCTCCATGAGATACACGTGCATGCCCAATATGAAGCTGCTATCTTTAATATTGCCAATGGCCATTGTTTAAGTTTTCTGTTTAAGTTTTCGGACTGACAGACTGACTGATGGACAGACTGATGGAAAGTTCAACTGCTATATGCCACCCTACCGGGGGCATAAAAAGTTACTTCAAACAACCTGCACTAAGGGATAGTAGATGTGCATTCACAAAAATGATTTGACTTATTAAGGTTAAACTCTTTCCCTCATAAGAAGCAAAGTGAAAATGGCTTTTGCAACCAGCATAAAACCAGAACAGCCTGCGAGTAACTCGCAGTCTGTTCAGGCTTTATGCTGTTTACAGCTCATCAGTAACTATGGGTTGGAAATGAAGCCTTTATAACTTGAATTTAGTAAGAAAGGTATTTAATTAAATGTAATTTTCTCAGAGACTACAAATGCGTCAAAACACATATCAATGTGAAAAAGGTTTAAGAATGATAAGAAATGACATTTCAATTTAACTGTAAGCTAAAGTTTTGTCACTAACATGACTTTTACCCCTGCACCACTTGGTCGTCTTTGTTCAGATCAACTAACACATGATCATAAATAACAGTACACCAATTGTTTATAAGATATTACGTGCATGTTTAACTGCTTTCTGAAATCTTTATTATGGCATACTTGTGAGGGAAATTTTGATCAGATGTTTGGCAAAAATTGTCATTTTTTGTCATTGGGAAACAGCCTTTTCGTACTTTTTGCAAATGTGAATCAGCCTGTAAGAGTCTGTAATTTTGGGCAAAAAAATCACGGATGACATATGTTAAGCTTCAATTTAATTGCTTGAGAATTGTGAAAGCGGTTTGCATCACAAAATCATGTCCACAAACCAACCAACCATCAGAGTGACCCCTATTTTTCCCCTGCTTGCTGGAGCCCGATCTTGCCCATATGACTAAAATAACTTACCGGTGAAAATATTTGGAGCTGATAAATCTGTCTACACCAGAGAAACAGTTTATTTGACACTGTTGCATGATTTATGCAACTGCTCAATATCATCACACAATATACAAATTGGTTGAATCAATATCCCCTGCCAAAAATAAATTGTGTGACAGACGGACTGATGGACAGACTTACGGATGGACTGACTGACAGATGGAGAGACAGACAATGCTAATTCTATATCCCTCCGCCCTTGGCGGGGGATAATATATGTGACGTTTATAAGCATTGAATAACATGAGTCAAATGGCAGGAGTTTGTTTTCAGAAGAGCCATTTAGGTTTGAGTTTGAATAAGTGATACTGTTATTAACAAGTGTGATACAGCCCATCAAGACATCAGTATCATGTAATATTCCATTTTATTTTACAACTTTGCGATAATTAAATGACAATATATATACAAATTATTGCAAAATAGTAAATGTAATTGTATGAATCAATTTTGAGATTTTGTTGTTTTTGAGCTTAGGCTCTATTTTACGCTTTTAAATGTTTTTGGAATGTTTTGGGAGAATCTGATATCAACTGGTTGAGAAATAGAGTGGAAATAATCAAAAAACTTTACTTTGCGAAATTCAAGGGCCATAACTCCAAAGTGTTTGGTGAGATTGGGCTGGTTATTTAATTTGGCTTCATTTTTATGCTAAAACATTAAAAGAAAGTTTTGTGATGATAAAAATAAAACCTGGTTGAGTTAGAAAGTGCAAACCAAAAAGTTATGACAGACTGACTCGAATTGGGTGAGTAAACAAAATATTAATTTTTTTATTGTTTTACTATGTACTCTAAATTGCTATAAACGCTTCAAAATAAAAGTATAAGGTATCATATCTTACCATAATCTATAAAGACCAGGTAGGATATACCAAATAAAAACCGTAGGTAAACTGTTCTTTTTTGTTGTTTTTTTAGAGAAAATGACAATATTGCTTACTTAGCCAGTGCTTCACTAGTGGCTCTTCTAACGGAGGCATATTTAGCATTGGCGTCCGTTAATGCACGCAGGATGTTGTTCTGTGCAGAAAGGTTCTGGCGAATCAGAGACGTAGTCTTCTCATGTTTCTTAAGTTGCTCCGAAAATAGACTCTGGAAACAGGAGTTTTTCTTTTGTTCGATGTTTGAAAAGACATTTGGAAAGTATGACACCTCTGTAATACATGAATTTCATCATAGCGTATGACTTATATCCTCGTAATCGAGGTTGTAGTGGTGAAGTGGATATGGTGTCCACCTAGCGATCGGGAGGTCATGGGTTCGATTTCCACTGTGGGAGCGTTCTTTAGATTTCCCCCATAGACACCAAGTACTGGTCTGGTGCCAGGAAAAGGACTCAAGAGTGTTTCAAATAAGCCTTGGGCTTTCTATGCAATCGAGCTTAAATAAATAGGTTTAAACTAATAAGTAATACATGTACAGCTGACTTGTGAGGCTGAGTTAAATTTCTGCAACAATTACAAAAACGCTTAACTTTTCCATGTACATCTGTCTTGGGCCACATCTTATCAGAGATCAGAAGACAAGTTTATGTTACAGCTGAGTGTTTAATGGGCCACATCTTATCAGAGATCAGAAGACAAGTTTATGTTACAGCTGAGTGTTTAATGGGCCACATCTTATCAGAGATCAGAAGACAAGTTTATGTTACAGCTGAGTGTTTAATGGGCCACATCTTATCAGAGATCAGAAGACAAGTTTATGTTACAGCTGAGTGTTTAATGGGCCACATCTTATCAGAGATCAGAAGACAAGTTTATGTTACAGCTGAGTGTTTAATGGGCCACATCTTATCAGAGATCAGAAGACAAGTTTATGTTACAGCTGAGTGTTTAATGGGCCACATCTTATCAGAGATCAGAAGACAAGTTTATGTTACAGCTGAGTGTTTAATGGGCCACATCTTATCAGAGATCAGAAGACAAGTTTATGTTACAGCTGAGTGTTTAATGGGCCACATCTTATCAGAGATCAGAAGACAAGTTTATGTTACAGCTGAGTGTTTAATGGGCCACATCTTATCAGAGATCAGAAGACAAGTTTATGTTACAGCTGAGTGTTTAATGGGCCACATCTTATCAGAGATCAGAAGACAAGTTTATGTTACAGCTGAGTGTTTAATGGGCCACATCTTATCAGAGATCAGAAGACAAGTTTATGTTACAGCTGAGTGTTTAATGGGCCACATCTTATCAGAGATCAGATGACAAGTTTATGTTACAGCTGAGTGTTTAAGCTCCAAAGAAATGCCTTAAAAGAATTACATGTGAAATATATATTCAAGAAAGTGTGTCAAATGCAGATAGTGATGAAACCTCCCCCCATCTGGTTGTATGAAGCAAGTTGTCACAGTCAAAAATTGAAAACTGGCAATTGCTAGTTATGAAACCACAATGTATTCTACATGCATAACACCAAACATTTAAGTGTTTGGGTCTTGTGGTTTCACAGAAAAATATTTTTTTAGTTATTTTATTATTTAAATCTATATCAATTCTTTGACTGCCTGGAATAAGCCAATTTTGATCCAAGGGTCATGATTTTAAGACACTAAAAAGAGGGTCATATTGCAGTCGTTTCAAAGATGTATATATTTTTTGAATTTGATCTTTATTAAGAATAATAATGTTTCAGAAATTAAAAGTTAAAAACCCTAGCAAGTTTGAAAGATGAACGTTGAATGATGAAAAGTGTAGACCTTCTCCACAGAGATTTCTGTCTACAGACGGACATATTTCATAAAAATAATAGATGGTTGTGCTTAGCATTAACACTTCAATGATACATGTGTCAGTTTTTTCATTTAACCATTTACCACTTAGATACGTATTTTACCACTTAGATACTTTTTTCACCACTTAGATACTTATTTTACCACTTAGATACATATTTTTACACATTTGTACTATTCTGTAGTCCCCCAGAAATAATTTTTTTGTTAAAGGCCTTTCTGACTAGATCCAAGTTTTAAAAGTTTCAGTTCCAACCCTGAGATAATGACGAGCAGCAAACAGCATAAAACCTTAACAGACTGCGAGTCACTCTCAGGCTGTTCTGGTCTTATGCTGTTTTCACATAGCCATTTTTACTTTGCTTCTCAGTGGGAAAGGGTTTATTTGATGTAAGATATTTCATACAACGCCCCTTAGGAAGGCACCATGGGGGAATACACTGCAAAAATATGATAACGAGGCTTTAATTTCACAAGAGATCTATTCCAATGTCAGTCTATGTTTCATTAAGGGCTTGTAAATACTAACACAAGGATCTTCTATACATATAAGCAGGCTAGTTACAGTAGGGTTATAAATTAAAAACAGATCAATAAATAACTTATATAGGACGAGAGGCCACAATCCAAATTCATTCTCGTTCATTTAGTTAAGCAATTATCAGCAAATTGCACTTGCATGTTCCCGACAACATAGCAAATTCATCATAAAAGGTAGCAAAAACGTAGTGGACAAGGAGTCTGCCTAGCGACTTAGAGGTCCTTGGTTTTATCCTTATTTTGGGAGTGTTCTTAAGTTCTTCCCCATAGACACCAAGTTCTACCCAAGAAATGGACACAAGAGTATTTAAAAAGCCTTAAGCTTTTGACTGAATCTAGCTAAAATAAAAAAAATAAACTTAAAAAATTGTCGTATATTATTGTGATAACACAATACAAATGGTAGATTAAGTATATGAATGTGCATGTTTTTGTTAATTGTGTGTATATACATGTATTATGAAATGAATAAAAGCATTTAGACAGGAAAATAAAATATAAAATGGTCGTACCTCTTTGTTGAAACTTTCCTTTTTACACAGCACAGCTGTAATGTCGTCCTCAAGTATTGACTTCCTTAGCTGCTCCTCCAGGGTCTGTCGTTGAGTCCTCATCTCCTCAATCTTGGACAGGAGAGAGTTCAGCTGCTTGATAACATCAGAGCTCTCTGGGTCTGTGCAAAGAAACAAAAAACAAGGAGTGAGTTCAGCTGCTTGATAACATCAGAGCTCTCTGGGTCTGTGCAAATAAACACATAACAAGGAGTGAGTTCAGCTGCTTGATAACATCAGAGCTCTCTGGGTCTGTGCAAATAAACGCATAACAAGGAGTGAGTTCAGCTGCTTGATAACATCAGAGCTCTCTGGGTCTGTGCAAATAAACACATAACAAGGAGTGAGTTCAGCTGCTTGATAACATCAGAGCTCTCTGGGTCTGTTCAAAGAAACACATAACAAGGAGAGAGTTCAGCTGCTTGATAACATCAGAGCTCTTTGGGTCTGTGCAAAGAAACACATAACAAGGAGTGAGTTCAGCTGCTTGATAACATCAGAGCTCTCTGGGTCTGTGCAAAGAAACACATAACAAGGAGAGAGTTCAGCTGCTTGATAACGTCAGAGCTCTCTGGGTCTGTGCAAAGAAACACATAACAAGGAGAGAGTTCAGCTGCTTGATAACATCAGAGCTCTCTGGGTCTGTGCAAAGAAACACATAACAAGGAGTGAGTTCAGCTGCTTGATAATGTCAGAGCTCTTTGGGTCTGTGCAAAGAAACACATAACAAGGAGAGAGTTCAGCTGCTTGATAACGTCAGAGCTCTCTGGGTCTGTGCAAAGAAACACATAACAAGGAGAGAGTTCAGCTGCTTGATAACATCAGAGCTCTCTGGGTCTGTGCAAAGAAACACATAACAAGGAGAGAGTTCAGCTGCTTGATAACATCAGAGCTCTCTGGGTCTGTGCAAATAAACACATAACAAGGAGTGAGTTCAGCTGCTTGATAACATCAGAGCTCTCTGGGTCTGTGCAAAGAAACACATAAGAAGGAGAGAGTTCAACTGCTTGATAACATCAGAGCTCTCTGGGTCTGTTCAAAGAAACACATAACAAGGAGTGAGTTCAGCTGCTTGATAACATCAGAGCTCTCTCTGTCTATGCAAATAAACACATAAGAAGGAGAGAGTTCAGCTGCTTGATAACGTCAGAGCTCTCTGGGTCTGTGGCAATAAACACATAACAAGGAGAGAGTTCAGCTGCTTGATAACATCAGAGCTCTCTGGGTCTGTGCAAAGAAACACATAACAAGGAGAGAGTTCAGCTGCTTGATAATGTCAGAGCTCTCTGGGTCTGTGCAAAGAAACACATAACAAGGAGAGAGTTCAGCTGCTTGATAACATCAGAGCTCTCTGGGTCTGTGCAAAGAAACACATAACAAGACGTGTAGAATTGACAAGTTGGGACACAAAAAATTCCTTAGCAAAGGCTCAACTTTAAAAATCCCTATCAAAGAATCATCCTATCAAATCCCTATTTAAGAATAACCTATCAAATCCCTATTACAGAATCATCCTGTCAAATCCCTATTAAAAAATGATCATATCAAAACCCTATCAAAGAATCATCGTATCAAATCCCTATTAAAGAATGATCATATCAAATCCCTATCAAAGAATCATCCTATCAAATCCCTATTTAAGAATAACCTATCAAATCCCTATTACAGAATCATCGTATCAAATCCCTATTAAAGAATCATCATATCAAATCCCTATCAAAGAATCAGCGTATCAAATCCCTATTAAAGAATCATCATATCAAATCCCTATTAAAGAATCATACTATCAAATCCCTATTAAAGAATCATCGTATCAAATCCCTATCAAAGAATAATCCTATCAAATCCCTATTTAAGAATAACCTATCAAATCCCTATTACAGAATCATCCTGTCAAATCCCAATCAAAGAATCATCGTATCAAATCCCTATTAAAAAATGATCATATCAAATCCCAATCAAAGAATCATCGTATCAAATCCCTATCAAAGAATCATCGTATCAAATCCCTATTAAAGAATCATCATACATGTATCAAATCCCTATTAAAGAATCATACTATCAAATCCCTATGAAAGAATCATCGTATCAAATCCCTATCAAAGAATCATCGTATCAAATCCCGATTAAAAAATCATACTATCAAATCCCTATTAAAGAATTATACTATCAAATCCCTATTAAAGAATGATCGTATCAAATCTCTATTTTACAATCATACTATCAAATCCCTATTACAGAATCATCGTATCAAATCCCTATTAAAGAATCATCATATCAAATCCCTATCAAAGAATCAGCGTATCAAATCCCTATTAAAGAATCATCATATCAAATCCCTATTAAAGAATCATACTATCAAATCCCTATTCAAGAATCATCGTATCAAATCCCTATCAAAGAATCATCCAAATCTCAATCAAAGAATCATCCTATTAAATCCCTATCAAAGCATCATGTTAACAATGCCCTACCAAATAATGATGTTTACAATGCTAAAAATGCCAAGCCAAAGAATGATGATAATAGTTCCCTTCTAAAGGACAATGCTGAAAATACCGAACTGGAGAATTATGCTTACCATGCCCTGCTAGAGATTCATGCAAACTTCACCCACCTAAATAAGCACGCAAACAATGCCATACAATTCTAAGAATTACTTGAAGAACAATTAATAAATCACTCTTACAATCACTGCCATAGAATTACTGCCACAAAGCCATACAGAAGAATTATGCTTAACATTTCCTAACCAAGAACCACTCTTACAATGCCCTACAGCAATATTATCATCAGGGAGAAAACAGCAGCGATATCACAACAAAGACATACCTCGCTCCTTATCAATTGAGGGCAGTAGTTTCTGGAGGTCCTCCAGGGGACTGGAGAGCAGCTTCAGGTTGTTGATGTGTGTGTTCATGGCCGCGTGCAGGGTCCGATTGGATTGGCTACCCTTTCTATGGCCCTCCTCCAGCCTGCCACACTCCTGGGCAATCTCTGATAGGGCAGCATTGGGGGACCGCTTCCCAAACACCTCCTGTGAGAATTGTACGTAAGCAGTGTATGTGCACGTCAAATGACAGTAACATACATTTGAACCTTGCTTCTCGAATAAAGTTTCCATGTCTGGGGCGGTACTTTCTGCCTTTTTTTGAATAATTTGTTTTAAGAAAGTTTTATCGAAACAAAAATCAAGTCTAGTCGGAGAGTGTCATCCCTGATTAGCCTGTACGGACTGCACACAAATGCATTAAGCCCCATTTTCCCACAGAAAGGCTTGTTTAGATATTAAACTGTTGCCTTTTTCCAGACGACCACACTCATGTGTGAGCTCAGATAATGCTAGCCAAACAATTCCTGGGAAAATTGAACAAGAGCAGTATATGTGCATGTTATTTAAGAACAATACATTTGAGCCACTCTCTGGGAAAACTGGGTTTAATGCATGTGCATAATCGCTCCAGATGAGCCTGTGCTGTCTTCACATCAAAATGTTCAAAAATCAGAACAGCCTGCAAATAACTCGCAGTCTGTTGAGGTTTTATGCTGTTTTCTCCTCATTAGTATCTAAGGGTTGGAAATGAAGCCTTTAAAACTTGAATCTAGTAAGATAGGTCTTTAATTAAATTTATCTTTCTAATGAACTACATAAGCGTCAAAATACATATCTACGTAGGAAAGGGTTAAGAATTTTCACGATACTATGCCCTAGTAAAAATAATATAAAGAAGCAAATTCGTTTAATTGATATCCACCGCCAATATGCTTCTGGACACAAAAGTATTATATCTGACACTCAAAGCATATTTTCAAGATACAAAGAGCAATAACTCTGTTATTAACATATGGTGTACAATGCCATTTGGTGTGCATCTTCCTCTTGTCCATATACATACTCATACCAAGTTTCAATGAAATCTGCCAAAGCACTTCCAAGATATGGCTCCGAACAGGCAACGCCAAAACAATATCCCTCCGCCTATGGCCGGGATAAAAATAAATCTGCACTAAAACCCACACACCTGATATTCCAGCTCCAGCCTGCTCTCCTCCTGTAGTTTCTCCTGAATCTCCTGAATACCCAGCTCCACGTCCGTGGACACATTGGACACAGCTGTAGTATACAGGGAGGCATGTTAGTCAGATATCACATTGGACACAGCTGTAGTATACAGGGAGGCATGTTAGTCAGATATCACATTGGACACAGCTGTAGTATACAGCGAGCATTATAGTGAGATATCACATTGGACACAGCTGTAGTATACATGGAGGCATGTTAGTAAGATATCAGATTGGACACAGCTGTAGTATACAGAGAGGCATGTTAGTGAGATATCAAATTGGACACAGCTGTAGTATACAGGGAGGCATGTTTGTGAGATATCACATTGGACACAGCTGTAGTATACAGGGAGGCATGTTAGTGAGATATCACATTGGACACAGCTGTAGTATACAGGGAGGCATGTTAGTGAGATATCACATTGGACACAGCTGTAGTATACAGGGAGGCATGTTAGTGAGATATCACATTGGGCACAGCTGTAGTATACAGAGAGGCATGTTAGTGAGATATCACATTGGACACAGCTGTAGTACACAGACAGGCATGTTAGTGAGATATCACATTGGACACAGCTGTAGTATACAGAGAGGCATGTTAGTGAGATATCACATTGGACACAGCTGTAGTATACAGAGAGGCATGTTAGTGAGATATCACATTGGACACAGCTGTAGTATACAGGGAGGCATAAGAGTGAGATATCAGATTGGACACAGCTGTAGTATACAGGGAGGCATGTTAGTCAGATATCAAATTGGACACAGCTGTAGTATACAGGGAGGCATGTTTGTGAGATATCACATTGGACACAGCTGTAGTATACAGGGAGGCATGTTAGTGAGATATCAAATTGGACACAGCTGTAGTATACAGGGAGGCATGTTAGTGAGATATCACATTGGACACAGCTGAAGCATACAGGGAGGCATGTTTGTGAGATATCACATTGGACACAGCTGTAGTATACAGGGAGGCATGTTAGTGAGATATCACATTGGGCACAGCTGTAGTATACAGGGAGGCATGTTAGTGAGATATCACATTGGACACAGCTGTAGTATACAGGGAGGCATGTTAGTGAGATATCACATTGGGCACAGCTGTAGTATACATGGAGGCATGTTTGTGAGATATCACATTGGACACAGCTGTAGTATACAGGGAGGAATAAGAGTGAGATATCAGATTGGACACAGCTGTAGTATACAGGGAGGCATAATAGTGAGATATCACATTAGACACAGCTGCAGTATACAGAGAGGCATGTTAGTGAGATATCACATTGGACACAGCTGTAGCATACAAGGAGGCATGTTAGTCAGATATCACATTGGACAGAGCTGTTGAATACAGAGAGGCATGTTTGTGAGATATCACATTGGACAGAGCTGTAGTATACAGGGAGGCATGTTAGTGAGATATCACATTGGACACAGCAGTAGTATACAGAGAGGCATGTTAGTGAGATATCACATTGGACACAGCTGTAGTATACAGAGAGGCATGCTAGTGAGATATCACATTGGACACAGCTGTAGTATACAGAGAGGCATGTTAGTGAGAAATAACATTGGACACAGCTGTAGTATACAGGGAGGCATGTAAGTGAGATATCACATTGGACACAGCTGTAGTATACAGAGAGGCATGTTAGTGAGATATCACATTGGACACAGCTGTAGTATACAGAGAGGCATGTTAGTGAGATATCACATTGGACACAGCTGTAGTATACAGGGAGGCATAATAGTGAGATATCACATTGGACACAGCTGTAGTATACAGAGAGGCATGCTAGTGAGATATCACATTGGACACAGCTGTAGTATACAGAGAGGCATGTTAGTGAGATATCACATTGGACACAGCTGTAGTATACAGGGAGGCATGTAAGTGAGATATCACATTGGACACAGCTGTAGTATACAGAGAGGCATGTTAGTGAGATATCACATTGGACACAGCTGTAGTATACAGAGAGGCATGTTAGTGAGATATCACATTGGACACAGCTGTAGTATACAGAGAGGCATGTTAGTGAGATATCACATTGGACACAGCTGAAGTACACAGACAGGCATGTTAGTGAGATATCACATTGGGCACAGCTGAAGTATACAGGGAAGCATGCTAGTGAGATATCACATTGGACACAGCTGTAGTATACAGAGAGGCATGTTGGTGAGATATCACATTGGACACAGCTGTAGTATACAGGGAGGCATGTCATTGAGATAACGCAGTTGACACAGCTGTAGCATACAGGGAGGCATGTTTGTGAGATATCACATTGGACACAGCTGTAGTATACAGGGAGGCATAATAGTGTGATATCAAATTGGACACAGCTGTATTATACAGGGAGGCATGTTTGTGAGATATCACATTGGACACAGCTGTAGTATACAGGGAGGCATGTTTGTGATATATCAAATTGGACACAGCTGTAGTATACAGAGAGGCATGTTAGTGAGATATCACATTGGACACAGCTGAAGAATACAGGGAGGCATGTTTGTGAGATATCACATTGGACACAGCTGTAGTATACAGGGAGGCATAAAAGTGAGATATCACATTGGACACAGCTGTAGTATACAGGCAGGCATGTTAGTGAGATATCACATTGGACACAGTTGTAGTATACAGAGAGGCATAATAGTGAGATATCACATTGAACACTGCTGGAGTATACATGGAGGCATATTAGTGAGATATCACATTGGACAGAAATGTAGTATACATGGAGGCATATTAGTGAGATATCACATTGGACACAGCAGTAGTAAACATGGAAGCATGTTAGTGAGATATCACATTGGACACAGCAGTAGTATACATGGAGGCATGTTAGTGAGATATCACATTGGACACAGCTGTAGTATACAGGGAGGCATGTTAGTGAGATATCACATTGGACACAGCTGTAGTATACATGGAGACATGTTAGTTAGATATCACATTGGACACAGCTGTAGTATACAGGCAGGCATTTAAGTGAGATATCACATTGGACACAGCTGTAGTATACAGAGAGGCATAATAGTGAGATATCACATTGGACACTGCTGTAGTATACAGGGAGGCATGTAAGTGAGATATCACATTCGACACAGCTGTAGTATACATGTAGCCATATTAGTGAGATATCACATTGGACAGTGCTGTAGAATACATGGAGGCATATTAGTGAGATATCACATTGGACACAGCAGTAGTATACATGGAGGCATGTTAGTGAGATATCACATTGGACACAGCAGTAGTATACATGGAGCATGTTAGTGAGATATCACATTGGACACAGCTGTAGTATACAGCGAGGCATAAAAGTTAGATATCACATTGGACACAGCTGTAGTACACAGCGAGGCATGTTAGTGAGATATCACATTGGACACAGCAATATATAGGAATGTAAGTGAGATATCACATTGGACACAGCTGTAGTATACATGAAGGCATGTTTGTGAAATATCACATTGGACACAGCTGTAGTAAACAGGGAGGCATGTTAGTGAGATAACACATTGGACACAGCTGAAGTATACAGAGAGGCATGTACGTGAGATATCACATTGGAAACAGCAGTAGTATACATGGAGGCATGTTAGTGAGATATCACGTTGGATACAGCTGTAGTATACAGGGAGGCATGTTTGTGAGATAACACATTGGACACAGCAGTATTATACATGGTGGCATATTAGTGAGATATCACATTGGACACAGTTGTAGTTTACAGCGAGGCATAATAGTTAGATATCACATTGGACACAGCTGTAGTATACAGAAAGGCATAATAATGAGACATCACATTGGACACAGCTGTAGTATACACAGAGGCATGTAAGTGAGATATATCATTGGACACAGCAGTAGTATACACAGAGGCATGTTAGTGAGATATCACATTGGACACGGCTGTAGTATACATTGAGGCATGTTAGTGTGATATCACATTGGACACAGCTGTAGTATACATTGAGGCATGTTAGTGTGATATCACATTGGACACAGCTGTAGTATACATTGAGGCATGTTAGTGAGATATCACATTGGACACAGTTGTAGTATACAGGAAGGCATAATAATGAGACATTACATTGGACACAGCTGTAGTATACACAGAGGCATGTCAGTGAGATATCACATTGGACACAGCTGTAGTATACAGGGAGGTATGTTTGTGAGATATCACATTGGGCACAGCTGTAGTATACAGAGAGGCATGTTAGTGAGATATCACATTGAACACAGCAGTAGTATACACAGAGGCATGTAAGTGAGATATCACATTGGGCACAGCAGTAGTATACATGGAGGCATGTTAGTGAGATATCACATTGGACACAGCTGTAGTATACATTGAGGCATGTTAGTGAGATATCACATTGGACACAGCTGTAGTATACATGGAGACATGTAAGTGAGATATCACATTGGACACAGCTGTAGTATACAGGGAGGCATGTTAGTGAGATATCACATTGGACACAGCTGTAGCATACAGGGAGGCATGTTAGTGAGATATCACATTGGACACAGCTGTAGTATACATTGAGGCATGTTAGTGAGATATCACATTGGACACAGCTGTAGTATACAGGGAGGCATGTTAGTGAGATATCACATTGGACACAGCTGTAGTATACAGGGAGGCATGTTAGTGAGATATCACATTGGACACAGCTGTAGTATACATGGAGGCATACTAGTGAGATATCACATTGGATAAGCTGTAGCATACAGCGAGGAATCATAGTGAGATATCACATTGGACAGTGTTGTAGTATACAGGGAGGCATGTTTGTGAGATATCACATTGGACACAACTGTAGTATACCGGGAGGCATAATAGTGAGATATCAGATTGGACACAGCTGTAGTAAACATGGAGGCATACTAGTGAGATATCACATTGGACACAGTTGTAGTATACAGAGAAGATATCACATTGGACACAGTTGTAGTATACAGAGAGGCATAATAGTGAGATATCACATTGAACACTGCTGGAGTATACATGGAGGCATATTAGTGAGATATCACATTGGACACAGCTGTAGTATACAGGGGGGCATGTATGTGATATATCAAATTGGACACAGCTGTAGTATACAGGGAGGCATGTTAGTGAGATATCACACTGGACACAGCTGACGTATACAGGGAGGCATGTTTGTGAGATATCACATTGGACACAGCTGTAGTATACAGGGAGGCATAATAGTGAGATATCACATTTGACACAGCTGTAGTATACAGACAGGCATGTTAGTGAGATATCACATGGACTAAGCTGTAGTATACAGAAAGGCATAATAGTTAGATATCACATTGGACACAGCTGTAGTATACAGAGATGCATGTTAGTGAGACATCACATTGGACACAGCTGTAGTATACATGGAGGCATGTAAGTGAGATACACATTGGACAGAGCTGTAGTATACAGGGAGGCATGTTAGTGAGATATCACACTGGACACAGCTGTAGTACACAGGGAAGCATGTTTGTGAGATATCACATTGGACACAGCTGTAGTATACAGGAAGGCATAATAGTGAGACATCACATTGGACACAGCTGTAGTATACATGGAGGCATGTTAGTGAGATATCACATTGGACACAGCTGTAGTATACATGGAGGCATGTTAGTGAGATATCACACTGGACACAGCTGTAGTTTACAGGGAGGCATGTTAGTGTGATATCACATTGGACACAGCTGTAGCTTACCTGGAGGCATGTTATTGAGATATCACATTGGACACAGCTGTAGTATACAGGCAGGCATGTTAGTAAGATATCACATTGGACACAGCTGTAACATACCTGGAGGCATGTTATTGAGATATCACATTGGACACAGCTGTAGTATACAGGGAGGTATGTTTGTGAGATATCACATTGGACACAGCTGTAGTATACATGAAGGCATAATAGTGAGATATCACATTAGACACAGCTGTAGTATACATTTAGGCATGTTAGTGAGATATCACATTGGGCACAGCTGTAGTATTCAGAGAGGCATGTTAGTGAGATATCACATTGGACACAGCTGTAGTATACATTTAGGCATGTTAGTGAGATATCACATTGGGCACAGCTGTAGTATACAGAGAGGCATGTTAGTGAGATATCACATTGGACACAGCTGTAGTATACAGGGAGGCATGTTTGTGATATATTACATTGGGCACAGCTGTAGTATACAGGGAGGCATGTTAGTGAGATATCACATTGGACACAGCTGACGTATACAGGGAGGCATGTTTGTGAGATATCACATTGGACACAGCTGTAGTATACAGGGAGGCATAATAGTGAGATATCACATTTGACACAGCTGTAGTATACAGACAGGTATGTTAGTGAGATATCACATGGACTCAGCTGTAGTATACAGAAAGGCATAATAGTTAGATATCACATTGGACACAGCTGTAGTATATAGAGATGCATGTTAGTGAGATATCACATTGGACACAGCTGTAGTATACATGGAAGCATGTAAGTGAGATACACATTGGACAGAGCTGTAGTATACAGGGAGGCATGTTAGTGAGATATCACACTGGACACAGCTGTAGTACACAGGGAAGCATGTTTGTGAGATATCACATTGGACACAGCTGTAGTATACAGGAAGGCATAATAGTGAGACATCACATTGGACACAGCTGTAGTATACATGGAGGCATGTTAGTGAGATATCACATTGGACACAGCTGTAGTATACATGGAGGCATGTTAGTGAGATATCACATTGGACACAGCTGTAGTTTACAGGGAGGCATGTTAGTGTGATATCACATTGGACACAGCTGTAGCATACCTGGAGGCATGTTATTGAGATATCACATTGGACACAGCTGAAGTATTCAGGCAGGCATGTTAGTAAGATATCACATTGGACACAGCTGTAACATACCTGGAGGCAAGTTATTGAGATATCACATTGGACACAGCTGTAGTATACAGGGATATATGTTTGTGAGATATCACATTGGACACAGCTGTAGTATACATGAAGGCATAATAGTGAGATATCACATTAGACACAGCTGTAGTATACATTTAGGCATGTTAGTGAGATATCCTATTGGGCACAGCTGTAGTATACAGAGAGGCATGTTAGTGAGATATCACATTGGACACAGCTGTAGTATACAGGGAGGCATGTTTGTGATATATTACATTGGGCACAGCTGTAGTATACAGGGAGGCATGCTATTGAGGTATCACATTGGACACAGCTGTAGTATACAGGGAGGCATGTTAGTGAGATATCACATTGGACACAGCTGTAGCATACCTGGAGGCATGTTATTGAGATATCACATTGGACACAGCTGTTGTGTACAGGCAGGCATGTTAGTGAGATATCACATTGGGAACAGCTGTAGTATACAGGGAGGCATGTTTGTGATTTATCAAATTGGACACAGCTGTAGTATACAGGGAGGCATGTTTGTAAGATATCACATTGGACACAGCTGTAGTATACAGGAAGGCATAAAAGTGAGATATCAAATTGGACACAGCTGAAGTAAACAGGGAGGCATAATAGTGAGATATCACATTGGACACAGCAGTAGTATACAGGGAGGCATGTTTGTGAGATATCACATTGGACACAGCTGTAGTATACAGGGATGCATGATATTGAGATATCACATTGGACACAGCTGTAGTATACAGGGATGCATGATATTGAGATATCACATTGGACACAGCTATAGTATACAGGGAGGCATGTTATTGAGATTTCACATTGGACACAGCTGTAGTATACAGGAAGGCATAAAAGTGAGATATCAAATTGGACACAGCTGAAGTAAACAGGGAGGCATAATAGTGAGATATCACATTGGACACAGCTGTAGTATACAGGGAGGCATGTTTGTGAGATATCCCCTTGGACACAGCTGTAGTATACAGGGATGCATAATATTGAAATATCACATTGGACACAGCTGTAGTATACAGAGATGCATGATATTGAGATATCACATTGGAAACAGCTATAGTATACAGGGAGGCATGTTTTTGAGATTTCACATTGGACACAGCTGTAGTATATTGGGAGGCATGTAAGTCAAGTGAGATATCACATTGGACACAGCTGTAGTATACAGAGATGCATAATAGTGAGATATCACATTGGACACAGTTGTAGTATACAGGGAGGCATAATAGAGAGATATCACATTGGACACAGCTATAGCATACAAATAAAGTATTAAACAAGGCTTTTTAGGTACCTGTCATGGAGTCCACGAGGTCCCGTATGGCAGTGGGCCGAACACTGAGCGCCGCACACTTCTCCAACAGTTGCTGTGGTAACCGCTCTGGTTCCGGGTTCAGAGACGTTTGGTCAAGCTGCAAGGAGGCCAGGTACTGGCTGAAAACAGAACAGGGGCCATAATTAATAAAGATGTACCGAAGTGTACACAATTCTTAGGGGGCTGTCTGTTGGTACAGTGAATGGTAAATCCAATTCCTATTGTATCATATTCTTGCCTCATGTGAGTTTGGTTGGTGGTCAACACCTTGTACCGGTTGGATTACCTCCGCCAATAAGTTCTGGGGCCGGTGATCACAAAGATCCTAGGAGAAATCTTTACTTAAGTGTTATTTAAGTGAAAATTCAGATAAAATTTCTTACGCAGGATCCAAGTTTTTTTTGCTTTTTTGCTTATACAATTAAGAATTATTGATGATTTCAGCAATAATCACTTTTTAAAAATATTTTTATATTTAAATACCTGTACAAGAAATAGCCAAAAACTTTAAAAATTTAAAATATTTCCTTAACCCCATGAAGACACTGCAACAGCATCCTTTAGTAAATAACTAACATATTACTTACATATTAATGGCTACTCATATAAAACTTCAAACAATCACCATGTCAAACATGGGCATCAGAACTTACGTGAGCTCTTCATTTTTCTCAGCAATCTCTGAGGCAATACGTCTCAACAAGGTGGCTTTCTCCTCACTGTAAACACAGACAAATCAGGTTGATCGCTTCAGTCTTAAGGCAGTAGAGAAACAATCTATTAATGTATTAGTTTTTAGTCAAGGTGACATTGTTGGTACAGCTGTTAGGCTGCATCTGTTTAACATTGTGCCCTTCTTCTTCATTAATTATGGCATGTGAATGTAGCCAAATTAACAACTTATGGAAGGTCAGTACTAACTCCTTTTCTCCACATAATCTCATGATTATTTAACCCTTTCCCACATAAGAAGCAAAGTGAAAATGGCTTTTGCAACCAGCATAAAACCAGAACAGCTTGCGAGTATCTCGCAGTCTGTTCAGGTTTTATGATATTTGCTGCTCATCAGTATCTAAGGGTTGTTGGAAATGAAGCCTTTAAAACTTGAATTTAGTAAGAAAGGTAGTTAATTAAATTTAATGTTTTATGGGTCTACAAATTAAAAAACATGCATATAAGTGGTAAAGGGTTAAAAAAAAAAAGACCAACAAAATTCAGCTATACATGTATAAATAAAACCAGCATTAAAATCAAGGAATCATCTGAAAGGAGGGAAAACCACAGTCCAGTTTTTCTGACCATACCTGTAAAGTGAAGCTGTCTCATGGGCAGACATTGGGACAAGTTTGCTAAAGATGTCAGGCCCAGACACCTCTGGGTCGCTTGGATTAAACGGGATACCTTTAACGAGGGAGGCTCCTGAAAATTACAGTTATTACAAAATGTATCAGTCTCCAACCAAAATGTACTCAAAAATGTTTTTGAGACCTTCAATTGGGAATTTAAGACAGTCATTTAGGAAAAATAAATACTTTTTGAGGTTTGGAATTGGGCAAAATTTCAGACATTAATTTGTTATAAAAACAATATAAACTGAGCAATGTCTGATAAAATTGTAAGATGGCACTGGATAGTTTAACTAGAATTGTGAATACTGATATAAAAATTTCCAAGGTAGCAAATTGTAAGCAGTATATGAAATTGCACAACACAGGGATCCATACAAAATTTCCATCACTTTAAGGCTTTCAAGATAAAATATACTGGTACAAAATATTATAATAAAAACGCTTGTTTTATCAAATTAATTACATATTTTTTTATATGTCAAAGATTAAAAAACTAACAAAAAAACACACACACACACAAAAACAGGAAAGCAAAGGTTGCTAACCTTTTACTTCAGGCAATGAGTCCAGTTCAGGTACTTTATCATGGTACACGAAGTCATTATCCTTCTTGGCCGCCTGGTGTCTGAAACAGCCAAAGCACAGACATGCAAACACGCAATAAGTAAGTAACATCATTTCAAAAGCACCCTTAGATACATATTTTGACATGTAGTCCCTTAAAAAAATACATTCCATTAAAGACCTTTCTTACTAGATTCAAGTTCAAAAGGCTTCATTTCCAACCCTTAGATATTGATGAGCGGCAGACAGCATAAACCTGAACAGACTGTGAGTTACTCGCAGGCTGTTCTGGTTTTATGCTGTTTGCACATAGCCATTTTCAATTTGCCTCTGAGTGGAAAAGGGTTAAAAAGCATCCTTACGTTTATATACCACTACATGTAACACATGTAACACATGTAACTATAATTATGTTGATTTAATGCTTTACACAATTATTTCTTACGTTTATGCCATGGACTTCTTTGACATGATATTTTTCTGATTTAAAGATGCAATGTTTGTTTTCTTATCAACAAAAGCACCAAATGAACAAGATGGAGACACAGAAACCAATTGGTTCACCATAATCAACTTGTAATCAAGGAACAAAGATCAGTGACGGTGTCAGGTAAGATTCTATAACCCATTACCACTTAGATACATACTTTCACACACTTGTAGTCCCTAAGAAAATTAACATTTAATTAAAGACCTTTCTTACTCGATTCAAATTTAAAAGGCTAAATTCATATCCAAACCTCAGATACTGATGAGCAGCAGACAGCATAAAACCTAAACAGACTGCAAGTTACTCGCAGGCTGTTCCGGTTTTATGCTGTTTGCACATAGCCATATTCACTTCCTTTCTGAGTGGGAAAGGATAAGCAATACTTCCACACAAGCACCACAGCATGTTATGGCTGACTTACTTTCCTCCTACCACATCGTGAGTAAATCTCAAGGCATCCTGAATATCATCGGACTCATTCTGAAAGCATAGGAAAAACTCGTACCACGCTAGATATGGTAAGGTAACATATATAGATTCAATGAAATAAAAAAATGCTAATTTTTATTTTTTGTGGCAAAATACATGTATATTCCATTTTAATTTCCTGCAACGATATCTTTTCATACAACACACAAACACTAACATGGTGCATGAACATGTGTTGAATACATTGTCCCACAAAACAAAACAAAATGAGCATTGTGTATCTTGTTAACTCTATGTTACCAGACCACATCTAGCGTTGAAATTTTGGCTATTACCATCATGAATATTTTTTTTGTGTGTTAACTTTATTTTTCAAAATATTGTATAAAATATTCATTGATTTTGAGCGTTAATGGGCTCTTAGTCTTAGAATAATTAATATTCATTAATTAAATTGGAATATTCAAATACTGCTTTAATTCTGAGTCAAACTTGTTATTCACCACCTCTTATCACAAAAAGACCAGTGGTAGACTGTATATTTATTTTATGCTTTCCGGTGGTTTATAGAGAAATATCAGTGAATTAAAACTGATAATTTCACTGTTTCAAACAATGAAAATTATCAGTGAAAATTATCGATAATTTTCACTGTTTATGTTAAATGACGTCATTTTTTTTGACGAAATGACGTCATTTTACCAGCGCAATTCTTTAGTTACACTCTTTAAGAATGCATATCAACTGTGAAAAAAAAGCATAAAATAAAAAGAAAATTTGTTGGGTTTGGTGGATTATTGATTTTAATTCACTCGTGATCATATAAAATATATATTTTCTATGATCACTCGTGAATTAAAATCGATAATCCACCGAACCCAACAAATATCCTCTATATATTCAAATACTGTGCATGTTTGTCTTGGCTCTAAGTCTAGTTTTTATTCTTAAGTCTAATAATTGGTTGGTGAATATGGGCGGGCCCTGGTATTTGTTCATTTATGTGTGTATCATAATACATCTGTGTACAGTAAACTCTTTTATTGATACATGTAGTCAGCTAGCCATGTAATTAATTGCTTGCAAGATAATAAGCTCTATGGGAATACCAGTTAATTCATAACTTAAATAGGTACTTACAAGCATCGACAAGAAAAAAAAAAACAGAAAAAATACACAACATCCTTCCCTTTCACTACATGTAGAAATGAATGTCACGAAATGGCATTACTAAAAGCAATCAATTAATGACAATTCTATTATAATTATTCATAAAATAATTTCTGCAGTTTCTCTTTCTGATACTATTTCCAAGCACTGTGCAATCCTTTCCTAGGAAAAAGTTTTTAACAAATCAGTTATAAAGACCGTCACAACCAGTTCCAATTCGCATTACAACCAAGCAGTTCCAACTATCTACTACTTTTCTCTAGATCTTTAATCTTTGTCTACACTTCCATGTATAATGGCTCACCTGGACCTGTTTCTCAGTTACAACATCACAGACTATACCTGGGCCAGTTTCTCAGTTACAACATCACAGACTATAATTATCAGCTTTATTGCATTTTTTTATCAGAATCTTTCCATGTATGACATGGCCCTTGCTACACTTTGGGGGATTGGGGATGGGGCACTTAAAGGGGGGAATTTCGCGTCCTTTTGGGCGAAAGGGAGATTTTTATAAGATCTTTTCACCAACCATTCAAAACTTAAAAAAGCTATATTTTAATGTAATTTACATAAATACATGTATACATTAATCAAAGGTTAATAGCACAATACCAGCTGGCAACATAGGTATAAAATTTATATATTTTTTTTTTGGAGGGGGGAATTTTTAGCTAAAATATAAAGGGAAAAAAGTATACTATTTTAAGGGGGGAATAGGGCCGAATTTTGGCCTCCAAAAACGGCCAAACAAGGGCCCTGTATGAAGCCTGACCATGGCCAGTTTCTCAGTCACAACATCACAGGCTATAATTATCAGCTTAATTGCATTTTTATCAGAATCTTTCCCTGTATGAATCTCACCTTTGCCAGTTTCTCACACTCTGTGAGCTTGTTCAGGGCCAAGGTATAGTATGCCAGGCACTGGCCCCACTTCTGTTGCTCCTCAGACTGACGGCCCATGTAGTAGTGGGTGATACACGTGTAGAACAGCACCTTCACGTCAATACGCCTCTTCCATTCCTAGGAAAAGAAAACATGGTCTTTTTCAAGTAAGTGTCTAAGAAAATTAAGCTAGTCAGGATGCGTTAAACAGAAGAGTCATACTTCTTTCTTTAAAATGTAAAAATCAATAAAAACTTTTGCTTAAAATTAAGCGTCTGTGGGTTTTGCTGAGTTGAAACGATTGTTGAGGGCTAGGGTGAAGTAGCTGTAGTTGCCCAAAACACCAGAAAATTTAGGTGTCTTCATGTCGTACACTTACAGTTACTTGCAGTATAAAATATAATTACAGTCCATGAAATGTCATCTTAGAGGCAATATTCATGGAATCTGAACATTTTATCAGGAGTAAAATCATGTTTAAGTTTTCACCAAATAAACTGCAATCTATTGCCAGAACAAATTTATTCCATAAAC
The DNA here is from genome assembly GCF_020536995.1 of Dreissena polymorpha. Taxonomy (NCBI): domain Eukaryota; kingdom Metazoa; phylum Mollusca; class Bivalvia; order Myida; family Dreissenidae; genus Dreissena; species Dreissena polymorpha. The sequence continues at coordinate 44,031,730 of NC_068364.1, read as the reverse complement.
TTTTGGATCATCCCTCTTAATTCTGTTTTTTATCTGATCACGGAAATCATTGATGACTGACACCTTAATTAAGCCAGGCCCTATTTAAATATAACACTTTTAATTTAGGGATTGGGAATTTATTTCTCAACAAAAGTCCACTGATTTGAGAAAAAATACTTTAATTTAAATATTTATAATAATTCAAATTATTACAAAAAAATCTATAAATAATACCAGTAGTAACTTTGTAAAATGTCATTCAAACAAAATGGAGATATAATAATCATTAGGCACTAATTTTATTTTTATTTGTAAATTTGCAATATTTTTTTCAAATGGGAATTTACTGTTTTGCTTTAAAAAAATGGGTTTCTCAACATAGATACACCAGAAAAAGGTCCTGTATTACCTTATATCTCTTGGAGCTGATGAGCTCGAGGCTGTTACAGGAGTCTAGGTGTTTGAGTGTGGTATTGTAGAAGTCAACAATCTGTGCAGCCACCTTGGCTGTGATGGTGCTCTTTCTGCTGTCCGTCATTGACTTCTCCAGTATACACTCCTGGGCCTGGGCCTAGGGAAAGATAATATCATCCTTAACACTTTACCACTGAGATACGTGCTTTCACGCATTTGTAGAGTTATATTTAACCCTTTCAGTGCTGGAACCAAATTTTGGAGGCCTTTGCAAACAGTTTGGATCCAGATGAGACGCCACAGAACGTGGCGTCTCATCAGGATCCAAACTGTTTGCTATTCTGATAGTATTCTTTGAAAAAAAATCGAAGAAAATGCTAATTTTAGAAATTCAGCAGTCAACATTTTAGCAGACGACAAATTTCCCAGCATGCAAAGGGTTAATTTAAGACCTTTCTCACTAAATTCCAGTTTTAAATGCTTCATGTCCAACCTACTAAGATACTAAGAGCAGCAAACAGCATAAAACCTGAACAGACTGCGAGTTACTCGCAGGCTATTCTGGTTTAATGCTGTTTGCAAAAGCCATTTTCACTTTGTTTCCTATGGGGGAAATGGTTAAATGATATTTATGTTGTTTTTTCTCAATGTATTCAACAATATTTCAGTTATATCGCGAGGGTCTATAAAACTACCTACACGTTCCTTGATAAGCAGGTTTACCAGTTCTAAGTATGCAACTAAAAATCAGTAAATGAAAACTTCTTTCATTTAATCAGATGTAGGAAGGAGAATTGCTATACAAATAATTTAATCGAGCAACAAATCAGTTATTGGGTACGGCTGGTAAATGAATCGGGATCATCAGGTTTGTAGTCAGAAGATGCAACAACTGAGCTTAAACTATTTTAAAGCTTTCTTGGCATTGAAATCGAGGACATCAGCTGAAAAAGGAGAAATCATAACCTGGTATAAAACATCCATACACATGCAACCCTGTGTTTGACAGTCTTCATGCTATGAATGCTTTGCTTTTTTTATTTTGGGAAAGGGCCCAGCTGTCCATGGTGGATGAAAAACGTATCGACACAACTGAGAAAGGAGAGCATAAATTCCAAGTTAAACTTAAAATATTGGGCTTATGTAAAGCCACTGCTAAAGAAGGATGGAAACTCATGGCAGAGATAGTTACAAATCTCCTAGTGTGCAGTGAAGCACGCTAAATTGCTCATTAGTTTAAATACAGTCTTAAGACTGCTCCTCAACCAACATCATCAGCATGGATTCCGCCGTCTTAGAATGTTTCGGCCCTTAACTTCCATGAACATTCTGATAGCGGTGGGCCCACAGTGGTGATCAGTCACTGTGTGTTGGTTGATTGCCTCCAGCTCTTCTCCTCTCGCCTCAGCCACAGCCAGCTTGATGCCCGTTCGGCTGCTTGGCTCAGTCTCTGGATAGCCACTCGTCTCTCCCTGCCAGTTGTTCCTAATGCTGTCATCAGCCTGTGCACGGACTGGGAACAGAATCCTCTAACACCAACTTCCACGGGAAATAGCCAAGTTCGCCAGCCTTGTTGCTTGCACAGATCCATCAGTTCTGTGTACTTGGCCTCCTTCCGCTTGTAGGCCTCTTCACATCTTGCCTCCCATGGTACTGTCAGCTCTATGGTGACGAGCTTCTTTCCTGTCTCTGACCACAGTACAATATCTGGTCGTAGGGTCGTCTGAACCACGTGTGGGAAAACAAGCCTGCTATCAAGGTCAACTTCCATCTTCCAGTCTCTAGAGCCATCAAGAATTGATGCTTTTGTTGGTTTCTGTGTCTTCACGGTCTCACCCGATTTGACAAAAGCGATGTGCCCATGGCGGGGGTGATAACCATGTTCCTTCTTCCTTTCCTTCTCTAGCCAGTCAGCCAACTCTCTGAGGACCAAGTCGTGCCTCCATCTATATCTTCCCTGTGTCAGTGCTGTACTACAAGATGACAGAACATGCTCTAGGGTGCCTACTCTGTCACACAGGCTGCATTTTGGCTCTGATGTGAGTCCCCATCGGCACAAGTTCGCTGGGGATGGTAGTAGGTCATAGACAGACCTGAGGAGAAAGGAAAACCGAAAAGGCTCATACTTCCAGATGTCTCCCCAGGTCAACTTCCTGTCTGCGGTATTCCACGTGGTCCATGCTCCCTGCGCTCCCATCTCCACAGCCCTTGCTTGTCTGGCATTTTCTTCCGCCCTCCTGACCTCAGACTGAATCATCGCTCGCCTCTCTTTCTGGTCTGATCGGCTCCACAGTACCACCTTTCTCGCACCAATTCCTTCACGTCCAACTGCAGTCACTCCGACAATGTCTTTGTGCTTGAGCGTGTTCTCTGCCTGGCTCACAGACTCTGTCGCTGACCATTTCCTGCTCGTTCGGGTTTGGATCCCTGCCTCACGGATGAACTCGTCCGGAGAGTCCCTCAAGGTCAACACAAGTCTTGCTTTTGCTGTCTTGAACTCTTCTACCAGTGAAGATAGCGGGAGCTGTAACTTGTTGCTCTTCCCATAGAGTCCAATACTGGTAAAGCTGGGTGGAACTCCTAGCCACTTCCTGAGGTGTCGACTAGTGATTCTCTCCAGGGCTTCCACGGTTGTGCTGGGTACCTCGTAAAGCATCAACGGCCAGATTAGTCTTGGGAGCAGTGCATGCTGGTAAAGCCAGGCTTTGAACTTGCCGGGTAGTCCGCAGCGGTCTATCTTCTTGAGGCCCTCCTCTACCTGTTGCTTTAAGTTCTTGACATTGTCGCGATCTTGTAGGCTTGCATCAAACCACTTGCCCAGGCATTTTATTGGACTCGTCACTATGGCATAACATAAATAGTGTCACTGGAATGTCACGAACTTGTCCCTCTACTAGAGGAGCCTCATCAGAATTATTTAAAGGACACAAAGTAATGTTTTTTCCCAGGCAATAGACTCAAAAAAGTCTACATAAGCCAAAGAATTATAATGAAATCTTTCTAAAATAAATACACATCAACACCCTTATTTCAAAGTCGTCGGGACCGTTAAAAACACTTTGGATTAACGATAATGCATAATCAACATTTGATAGAAGACTTCTCTGATTCTGTAAAAATAAAACGTTGTGGAACACGTTGTGGGTACCGGGCCCTTCTTCAGATTGCTCAACATTTGGTTGGGAAAATAGTAACGTGGTTGAATTGTTTGTATCAGACATTTTGTAATGATGCTTGTTAAAAAGGTAAAGTTTATATATGATGCATTTCATTTGACAACATTTACTCAGACCTAATGTGACATGTGTGTTTGTTTTATACTAAAGAATGCAAAACTACATAAATAGTAGTTATCGGCTTTTGACGACATTATAAAATTAACACGCTATGCGCAAACGACAAAGGTGTAATTATCGTCCTTTGACGCGCCACCCGAAGACAACAAGAAATTACGCTATGTGTTTTGCAGTTTTGACTTTGGATTAAAAATTGATAATACGGTGCGAATTATAGTGTTGGGGCCAGCAGAATCACTTTGAATTAACAATTTCTTCCGTTAAACGAAGTTCGGATTAACTATGAAATTTTACATTTAACAAAGAAGAACCAAAATCAGGACACGAAAAAACCTTCCAAATAACGGTGACTTCGGATTATTGGTGTTCGAACACGCCATGTTGAAGTGTAGGTTTAAATCAAACTTATCATGCTTACCAGCATGAGGAACACCTGAAACGTGAGAATCTCGTGCGCCATGTCGAGACTCATGCCTGCACTCCCGAAATGGTCTCTGAGGTGCTCGAATGCCCATGACGCGCACTGGAAATGGGTGCATGAAACCTTCATACCCTGCAATAGAGAATAGAGTATTGAGCTTACTTTGGAAATATGACTTATGAAATTGTTAGTTTCAGTGTCATTTTTATTAAATTGGGGAAATCATTATATTGTTTAGTTTTCAAATTCTTAACAAGTATAGATACAAATGTTAATGAAGTAGAACAGCCTGTAAAACAAGAGCACCGCATAACGGGTGCAACGCTCGGCTGCAAAAGCTTGTCAGATTTTTTTTAAGAGGTCACAGTGACCTTGACCTTTGACGTAGTGAACCAAAAATGGGTGTGGCGTGTAGAACTCATCAAGGTGCATCTACATATGAAGTTTCAAAGTTGTAGGTGGAAGGACTTTGATTTTAGAGCCAATGTTAAAAACCTTTACAAACCTTGACACGGACGGCGGACATGACGAGCTGGCTATGACAATACCTCGGGTTTTCTCAGAAAACAGCCGAGCTAATAAGCCAAAGAGAGACCTGGCTTAACATTGAATAAAAAATGAGGGCAAGTGGAGCAGAGTCAAGAGGTTCAAATCTGTAATAACCAAATAAGCATGTAAACTCATCCAAAAAGTTACTTATTCAAATAAGATTTTAACTTATTAAATCTTTAGATTATGTTTTTAAAGGTAAATAGATAGGCAACTGTTGACATCAAAATACGAAGGGATCTTCCTTTCATCCCTGGTAATCACCATACCAATTTGCAAGATTTTGTAAAATCATTCTCTAGATATCTTGAGGAGATCATGTGGTCTACAATCCATTGACCTACAGCCAGGTTAACGGCCAGGTTCAAAGGAAATATATCTACAATTTGTCAATTATTCTCATGCTGTAGAATATCAAGTTTGACCTAAGCATTTTTGAGGTAAAAACAGCATTCAGTTCAACAGATGGACAAACAGATGAATGGTGGACCATTTTATAGTTCTCTCCAATGAAGGTACAGTAGGGTACTTCTTCTAAGGTTACATAAGCCAAGGCTACACCCCACTTACATCTGCACTCTGGCGGGTGTCCATTGCTCCTAGGATGGAGTGAAGGGCCCCAATGTTGTAGAGAATGCTAGCCTGCTCAAACTTAATATCATTCAGGGAGTACTCACGACCAGAATGCACCTCCTCCCTAGAACACAGCAAAAACAATATTGGGCTTATTAGAAAAAAAACAGGAATTATTGTTTATTAATTAAAAGTAATTCCATTTAATTTTTGTGAATACAATTAAGACATTCAACCTTAAAAAAGGTAATAGTAATGGAATGCAATTTGTGAATAAATGTACACAATATATAGTACATACATACATACATACACAGCATTTATATACCTGTGCTATTCTAAAATGACCCATAATTTTGAATTCAAGAACCATCAACCATGTGAGAGGTATCACAGAAAACAACCATCATGTGAAGGGTAAAAACAGGAACCCTAGGTAAGGTATAAAAGCCTCCCCACCCTCTGTAATCTAGAATATTGCTGGCTGAACGGTATAACAACCTAAAATGTGAAATGTAATACCACCTACGATGTGAAATGTATAACCACCTAACATGTGAAAGGTATAGCCACCTAACATGTGAAATGTATTACCAACTACCATATGAAATGTATAACTGCCTACCATGTGAAAGTTATAATCACCTACCATGAGAAGGTTATAAACACCTACCATGTGAAAGTTATAAACACCTACCATCTATAAGGTATGACCCTCTACCATGTGAAAGGTAGAACCATCTACCATGTGAAAGGTATAGCCACCTACCATGTGAAGGGTATAGAGCTTCCCCTCCCTCTGTCAATGGAAATCTGGCTTGCTTAAAGGTATAACCACCTACCATGTGAAAGGTATAGCAGCCCCCTCCCTCTGTCATTGGAAATCTGGCTTGCTTAAAGGTATAACCACCTACCATGTGAAAGGTATAGCAGCCCCCTCCCTCTGTCATTGGAAATCTGGCTTGCTTAAAGGTATAACCACCTACAATGTGAAAGGTATAGCAGCCTCCCTCCCGCTGTCATTGGAAATCTGGCTTGCTTAAAGGTATAGCCACCTAACATGTGAAAGGTATAGCAGCCTCCCCTCCCTCTGCCATTGTGAGTCGAGCTTGCTTAAAGGTATAACCACCTACCATGTGAAAGGTATAGCAGCCTCCCCCCCTCTGTCATTGGAAATCTGGCTTGCTTAAAGGTATAGCCACATACCATGTAAAGGGTATAGCAGCCTCCCTCCCTCTGTCATTGGAACTCTGGCTTGATTAAAGATATAACCACCTACCATGTTAAGGGTAAAGCAGCTTCCCTTCCTCTGTCATTGGAAATCTGGCTTGCTTAAAGGTATAACTACCTACCATGTAAAAGGTATAGCAACCTTCCCTCCCTCTGTCATTTGGTAATCTGGCTTGCTTAAAGATATAACCACCTACCATGTGAAGGGTATAGCAGCCTCTCCACCCTCTGTCATTGGGAATCTTGCCTGGAGAAACTGCAACTGGGAGTAGTACTTCTTCAGGGTGCTGCATCCCATGAAGTCATGTGACACCTGCACTGCTGTCTGAACATGGAGAAATGAGACAGTTAAAACAGAAGGGATAGTATATTGCATGATGCAAGTATTGAAATTTACAACTTAAAAAAAATTCTCAGCATGGGTTAAAGTTGAACTGAATATTATAAGTTGGGCAGTCAAGATGAAGTATACTTTTTTCAGTACATCATTTCAATAACACAAACACACACGTAATGTGTGATTAATATGATTAAAACACATATAGACTTTTGATTAATACAAATAAATTTAACATAAAGACAGTCAAAAATTGCTAGTAAAATCCACGCAATTGTTAGCATTCCAGCATCGTCTGAATTGATTGAAATCATTCATTATTTTTTTTGGCATACATACACTTCCCATTACTAAAAAATACAAGAATTAAGATGCACCAATTTATGCCAAATACTCTGTGAATTGTTACAAAAAGATATAATTAATCTTTTTTTTTCGAAAAAAGCTATATTAACCCTTTCCCACTTAGAAGCTAAGTGAAAATTGCTATGTGCAAACAACATAAAACCAGAACAGCTAGTAACTTGCAGTCTGTTTAGGTTTTATGTTGTTTGCTGCTCATCAGTATTTAAGGTTTGGAAATGAAGCCTTAAAAACTTAAATCTAGTAAGGTCTTAAATTAAATACAAGATTATTGCCAAGCAATAAACTGGCTCCACCATTGTCAGAAATTCCACCATTGTCAGAATATTGTTTTTATTTGTTGCCATAGCAACCAGAATTTTTGACGAAGGAACAAAATGAAATGATGTGCATAATGTCCATATTGCCATCTATCCATGTTCCAAGTTTCATGAAAAAATATTAAGAACTTTTTAAGTTCTCGCAGGATCCAGAAAACTACCATTTTCAGCAGTATTTCTAGTTTATTTGTTGCCATAGCAACCAGAATTTTTGACGTAGGAACAAAATGAAATGACATTCATAATGTCCATATTGCAATCTATCCATGTTCCAAGTTTCATGAAAAAATATTAAGAACTTGTTAAGTTCTCTCAAGGTTCCAGAAAACCACCATTTTCAGCAGTATTTCTAGTCTATTTGTTGCCATAGCAACCAGAATTTATGACATAGGAACAAAATGAAATGACGTGCATAATGTCCATATTGCCATCTATCCATGTCCGTCGTAGTGCTGTCGGCCATCCGCGTCATGCTAAAACCTTAACATTTTGTCATTGGCTCTAAAATCAAAGTGCTTCAACCTACAACTTTGAAACTTCATATGTAGCTGCACCTTGATGAGTTCTACATGCCACACGCATTTTTGGGTCACTAGGTCAAAGGTCAAGGTCACTGTGACCTCTTAAAAAAACAACATTCTGACAAGCTTTCATGTATTCAAAACTGCACCCGCAGCCGAGCGTGGCACTTTTTATGCGGTAATCTTGTTAGCTTAATTATCTGAGCACCATGTTAGTATGAAGAATCTTTATTTTCATAAACAATACAATAGCAATGTCTCATATAAATCAGTCTTTACTGAATTGGAAAGCATTGCATTTAATAACAATTTTGTTAAAAATAGGATCCAGATGAATCAGCTAAATGTACAAGAATCCTTTATATATAAACTTTCAAACATCAATGTAGCGCATCCTGTAAGCCATTTAATGCAAAAAATATACAATGTACGTGTAATGATGGACAGAGGATTTAAAAAATGTTCTTAAAATGGTGTTGATTTCAGTGCAGAACAAAAAAGTTTTGTTCTTATTGTCTTGATGAATGCTCAGATAAAATTATAAGATTTATTTCTTTGGACTTGGTAAAATGCCATCATTGATCAGATCATTCCATGGAGAGTAAAATGTTTACCCTTTTGTTTTATACTGACTAATATTAATATGAAATTAGACTTACAGTATCTGTTCTTAAACAAATTTGGTCCAAATAGTTGTCAAAAATTTAACACTGTGTGATATCAGATAAAATATGCATTTTTATGTTCATAAAGATGTAAAGATATTAACATACTTTTCAGACAAAGACAGTTAGCAGTGAGCAACATTCATATGCTAAAAAGAAAACAAGGCATGCAGTGCAGCCCACCAAAAAATTGGACTGTCCTGCTTCTATCATTCTGAAGGAAGTGTTGATATTCACCCCTGAATCCAGAAAAATGTGACAGACTCACAGACTGACTGACTGACACAGAGCGCAAACCATAAGTCCCCTCTGGTGAAACCGGTAGGGGACTTATAACTTTCTAAGGGACTACAAATGCATGACAATATGTATTCAAGTGGTAAAGGGTTAAGAAAAGAAACTGTTCATGGTGATCTTGGGCAATATGTGGCTACCTGTCTCATGGCCTCCAGTTCAGTACAGCTCTTGTTATATTGTGCAGGATCCTCCCCATAATGGTCTCTGATATACTGAGAATGAATAAATAACATATTTTCATTAAGTTGACAATATACAAAAATATATGAAAAATGAAAAATATGCAAAAAGTTTGCTAAAAATTATGTTTTCAGGTCCGTGAATTTTGGTCTATCGAAGCCTTATTATACATAGGGAAAAATTCCCCGAAAAGGCCAAATTTATCAATCTTAAAAATGGAATAACTTTTTTTCTTTTTAAGATATTTTAAAAATTCAAACTGTTCTGAGTTTGTTAACATGAGAGCAACATTACTAATGTGGCAATCTATTTATAAATAAAGTGTTTGAAAAATTGACTGGGGTTGCTAATTTATTTTATTCAAATTTGATCATAAAAACTGCCGGTCAATTTTTGTACTTCAAGTTCATTGGAAAGTGCATGGGTTGATGAGATGAAAAAATTCAGACATTCTTCCGGCAGACTGTGATAATGCCAAAGAAAAGTTGTATCTTCATTGTACATGTATGTAACACGCGCTATATACTAGTCTGAAATGATAAGCTTAAGAATGCTCTAGCAATTTGTTAAGTATATGTATAGCAACTGATAACAGATTATCTCATAATGGTTACATTTAATGAAAAAGAGCGAACTAAATGAAAGTAATTTTTACAAGACACAATTTTTGCTTTTTGAAAACATGATAAATCTAAAATAAATCAAATGGCTATGGACTGCATCAACTTTTTGCAAGTTTTCTCGGGCTTTTCAGTAAATAGATTGCAGACTCTTTTTTACCGATGCAAAAATAAACACATGCATGACTTAATCCCTTATCCAGTGCTCCAGCTAGGATTTAACAAGAGCACCGCCTTGGGGATGCAGACCACTCATCTATTTTATTTTTAAAGGTGAAGGGACTCTCATTTTTCAATCACAAAGGAGGGAGGGGTGGAGTGAAGAAGGGTGTATAGTGTGGGTGTGTGGAATTTATTACATTATCTTCAAAAAATGAGAAAAAAAAGGGAAATAAAAAATCGGGGTGGGGGGGGGGGGGGAAGTGGGGGGGGATTCTTGGGTGCGATGGTTGGACGGTATTTCAAACATAAAATAATAAAAATAAATATTTGTGTTTTTTAACCGTTTCAAAAAAAAAATGGGGGGGGGGGCAGGGGTGTGTGTGTGTGTGGGGGGGGGGGGGGTATAGTGTGAGGGTGTGGTGGTAATTTGTGAGATGATCTTAAAAAAAAAAAAAAAAAATTAGGGGGGGGGGATTCGGGTGGGGGGAGGGGGGGGTGGGGGGGATTCTTGGGTGCGATGGTTGGACGGTATTTCAAACATAAAATAATAAAAATAAATATTTGTGTTTTTTAACCGTTAAAAAAAAAATATTGGGGGGGGGGGTTCGGGTGGGGGGGGGGGTATAGGTTTAGTGTGAGGGTCATTTTTGAGATGATCTTAAAAAAAAATTAGGGGGGGAGGGGGGGAAGGGGGGGGAGGGCACGGGGGATGGTTTGGGTGGAGTCTATTGTGGTATGTCAGGTAAGAGTAGTTTTGTCAAAGTATCAATCAAATCTAATCATAAATAAAGAAGGTATGGCAATTTTAGCAAAATTTAATAATTTGACCTTGCGAGTCAAGGTCATTCAAAGGTCAAGGTAAAATTCAACTTGCCAGGTACATTAACCTCATGATAGCATGAAAGTATTTGAAGTTTGAAAGCAATAGCCTTGATACTTAAGAAGTAAAGTGGATCGAAACACAAAATTTAACCATACATGTATATTCAAAGTTACTGTACTAAGTCAAAAAAGGGCCATAATTCCGTAAAAATGACAACCAGAGTTATGCAACTTGTCCTTTTACTGTACCCTTATGATAGTTTGCGAGTGTTCCAAGTATGAAAGCAATATCTATGATACTTTAGGGGTAAAGTGGACCAAAACACAAAACTTAACCAAATTTTCAATTTTCTAAGTATAAAGGGCCCATAATTCCGTCCAAATGCCAGTAAGAGTTACATAACTTTGCCTGCACAGTCCCCTTATGATAGTTAATAAGTGTTGCAAGTATGAAAGCAATAGCTTTGATACTGTAGGAATAAAGTGGACCTAAACACAAAACTTAACCAAATTTTCAATTTTTTAAGTATAAAAAGGGCATATAATTATGTCAAAATGCCAGTCAGAGTTACATAACTTTGCCTGCACAGTCCCCTTATGATAGTTAGTGAGTGTTGCAAGTATGAAAGCAATAGCTTTGATACTTAAGGAATAAAATGGACCTAAACACAAAACTTAACCAAAATTTTCAATTTTTTAAGTATAAAAAGGGCACATAATTCTGTCAAATTGCATGCCAGAGTTATCTAACTTTGCCTGCCCAGTCCCCTCATGATAGTAAGTAAGTGTACCAAGTTTGAATGCAATAGCATTGATACTTTCTGAGAAAAGTGGACCTAAATGCAAAACTTAACCAAAATTTTCAATTTTCTAAGTATAAAAAGGGCACATAATTCTGTCAAAATGCACGCCAGAGTTATCTAACTTTGCCTGCCCAGTCCCCTCATGATAGTAAGTAAGTGTACCAAGTTTGAATGCAATAGCATTGATACTTTCTGAGAAAAGTGGACCTAAACGCAAAACTTAACCGGACGCCGACGCCAACGCCAAGGTGATGACAATAGCTCATAATTTTTTTTCAAAAAATAGATGAGCTAATAGGGCAGGCTGGCTTTTTTGCCAAATGGGCACTTTCGACGTAAGGAATTTTGTCAAAAGGGCACTTTCGAGTGTGCGGGCTTTCTGGAATGCTTCCACATGCATTTAAATTTATATGTTATTAATAATTGTTAGAATATATTATTCCCATTGTTATTAAACCATATAAATATGTCTACAAAATGAAATTAATTAGTTACTTGTAATGTAATAAGAGATTTATCAATTATCATATTATTTTTTTTTGGGGGGGGGGGGGGGCAGAGCGGAGGTTCGGGAGGGCAGGGCGGAGGTTCAGGAGGGCAGGGCGGGGCACCCTCAAATATAGGCCTAGCTGGAGCACTGCTTATCAGTGTTGTTTTTTAGTCAATTTGCAACCCAAATAGACTTTTGTAATACCGCATTTCAATACACAGGGGAAACGGTTGTCCTTTTCCAAGCCTTCCCTGACTAAGGGTAGACAAAATAGATATGTAAAATAGTATTTCGTAATTCTTACAAATTTTCATTTAGACCAAGAAGATTGCTTACACCATCTTAAGTGAAATATTCTAAGACCGTTTTACGCCACAAAAACGTTCTTAGAAACTAAAACAAATTTTGTTCGTAAAACAATTATGTTATTGGCAAAAGAGAGTGACTTGAAATATTGGGATTTCATTATTATTTTTTTTTTAGAAAATAATCATCTACAGGGCAAACTTACAAGAATTACGTCCCTTGAAAACAAAGGGAGACAATTATATTACTGCTTCATGCGAGGTTGTGGACTTTTATTGCTTGGCGTTATAACTATTGTCTTGTTCTTCATAAAAAAAATCTTTTTGATAGCCTTTTACATTTTCATACAGACAACTAATCCTATAACATTTACTTCAGCAGAAACTTCCCTGTATCTTGCAAATAGACTTTCAACGCCATTGGCGCTCTCGTCTTTCAAATTCAGGGCTGGCATATGGACCCATTCCCAGTGAACAAAAGTATATTCTTTTCCCAAATGAGACCTTAAATTTCCCATTTGAACATTGAAGGTTTCAAAAAAAAGAAGAAGATTTTCTACATCTCAATACTTAAATCACCCCCCCCCCCCTCCCATCTAGATTTATAATTTGAACCTAAGTCAATATAATGTTGAGAACACTTTCATTCTCAACACTTTTGAAGCATTTGTTAACAAATCAAGAACAACATTGATTTCCCAATTTAAGTCAAAACGCAAGGATTTTTCCCAATCCAAAGGGACCCTGTCTCATTCCCAACATGGGGAAAAAATCACTGGTTATAGACATTATCAAGTAATCAACTCAATGTGTGAGAATTTTGAAGTTCATGAGATTCTTGCTTTATGATATCGTTTCTCAAAGCAAAAATTAACAGCTGCAATTAAATCTTAAATTTGGTGATCAAAATCAAAATTTCATCAGAAGTCCCAAAAGTATGATGAACTCAATAAATGTAAGAATTTTCACTTCTTTAAAAGAGCCATTGGCACTGTACCTACATGACACAATTTACCATTATTACCATAGTGGTAATAGATAATACCCCAATAAGACACAACATAAACATAACATAGATGTAAATAGTCTGAAATTACTACAAAATAAACTTATTCACAAAGGTCAATTTTAAATCATTGCAGTCATTCCAAAGTCAAAACGTACCGTGGTCAACTTGTAACCATTTTGATCAACTCGCAAGGTAGTCATCTCTTACCATAGTCAGCTCAATGCTTATTGAAACAAGGGCTGTTTGTAAAACATGCATGCCCCCCACATGGGCTGTCAGTTGAAGTGGCAGCCATTGTGTGAATACGTTTTTTGTCACTGTGACCATGACCTGAAAATCAATAGTGGTCATCTGCCAGGCATGATCAATGTACCTATGAAGTTTCATGATGCTAGGTCAAATTATTATTGAGTTATCATCAGGAAACCATTTTACTGTTTCGAGTCACTGTGACCTTGACCTTTGACCTAGTGACCTCAAAATTAATAGGGGTCATTGCCAGTCATGATCAATGTACCTATGAAGTTTCATGATCCTAGGCGTAAGCATTCTTGAGTTATCATCCGGAAACCATTTTACTATTTCGAGTCACTGTGACCTTGACCTTTGACCTAGCGACCTGAAAATCAATAGGGGTCATCTGCCAGTCATGATCAATGTTCCTATAAAGTTTCATGATCCTAGGCGTAAGCATTCTTGAGTTATCATCCGGAAACCATTTTACCATTTCAAGTCACTGTGACCTTGACCTTTGACCTAGTGACCTGAAAATCAAAAGGGGTCATCAGCCAGTCATGATCAATGTACCTATGAAGTTTCATGATCCTAGGGGTAAGCATTCTTGAGTTATCATCCGGAAACCAGTTTACTATTTCAAGTCCCTGTGACCTTGACCTTTGATCTAGTGACCTGAAAATCAATAGGGGTCATCTGCCAGTCATGATCAATTTACCTATGAAGTTTTATGATCCTAGGCGTAAGTGTTCTTGAGTTATCATCAGGAAACCATCTTGTGGACGGACCGACCGACCGACATGTGCAAAACAATATACCCCCTCTTTTTCAAAGGGGGGCATAACTATTCACATGGTAATGAGTTCGAGATGCACAATCATAAGAAAAAATCTGGAGTTTAATACACAATTCTTTTTTTAATTATTTCACAAAATATTACAGTTTTACAACATGGACAAAATGACATACAGCAGACATACATTTTTATAGTTTAACACAGGTTCTCACATAAATAGTTTGTACTATGTGCTGAGTTGCTTCAGCAGTCTAAGTCCTGTTGCTGATACTTTGTAAAATGTAAATTCATGGACACAAAGGACATTATAACACATCAAAGATGACTTTCCATGTTAAACATCCTTAAAATATCATGCCAGGCAATGATGTGATAATACAGTTTAAACTGCTGAACGTAGACGTCATCAGCCAAGCTCCACCTGTTATAGGTTGTTTCGCCCCATTATGCTCGGTACAACCTCAAGGTGGCGGGGCAGGTAGTGATGGTCAATCACTACCTCGTCTACGATGGCTGCCAATTTGGTTTGCTGGGTCTTAACCAGAGCCAACTTGATGCTCGTTCAGCTGCCTTGCCCAGGGCGTGGATTGTAGTCTTCCTGACTCTTCCTTCTGCGCCCAGTGCTCCAAACATCTTCCACACCTACTGTGATGGAAATCCTCTGCATCCAACTTCCACTGGAAAGATCCATGTCTTCCAGCCTCTATCTCTGCATACATCTGCCAGATCCTGGTATTTGGCTTTCTTCAGCTCATAGGCCTCCTCGATCCTCTCCTCCCATGGCACAGTTAGCTATACAAGGATCACCCGCTTCGCCGCCTTTGACCATAGCACTATGTCGGGTCTGAGAGTTGTATGGGCTACTTCCTCGGGAAAAACTAGTTTCTTCCTTAGGTCTGCGCGCATCTCCCAGTCGTTTGCATCTTGCAGAATACAAGATCTGGAACTGATTGTGGCGGTGGGCTTTGTTGTACCCTCCTTGACGAAGCTGATGAATTGGGGTCCTTATTTCTTCCGGGGTCTATCCCTCTTCCGCTCTCTTTCTAGGGCGTCAGCCAACATTCTTAGAACTTGGTCATGGCGCCACCTGTAGCGCCCTTGTGCAAGGGCTGTTGGACACGACAGAATGTGCCGCAACGTTCCTATACTCCCACACAAAGAACAAGTGGGGTCTTCTGTCAGCTTCCATCGATGAAGATTTGCGGGGGTTGGAAGCATGTCGTATACTGCATGCAGGAGAAAACTTAGCTGAAGTGGTTCATATGTCCACAGTTCTTGCCACGTGAGCTTCCTCTCTGGTGTACTCCACTTCGTCCAATCCCCTTGCGGTCCAAGCTGGACCGACCTGGCTGACCTAGCTTGCTCTTCTGCGTTTCTGATTTCTCTCTGCACCAGGTCTCTCCTTTCTCTTTTCCCTGCTTTTTCCCACCTTTGAGTCTGTCTGGTGCCAAGTCCTTCTCTTCCCACGTTGATAGATCCCACAACATCCTTGTGCTTTAGACTGCTCTCTGCAGAGTCTACAGCTTTGCTCACTGACCACTTTCTCCCTGTCCTAACCTGAATTCCTGCATTGCTGACTTTCCCATCTTCAGAGTCTCTGAGGGTTAGCATAAGACGTGCTTTTGCTACTTTAAACTCCTCTACTAGAGAGCTGATTGGCATCTGGAGCTTTGTTGATCGGCCATACAGTCCAATGTTGGTGAAGGATGGCGGTAGGCCTAACCACTTTCTCAGGTGCTTGCTGATCTTCTGCTCTAGCTTCTCGACGGTGCTGATAGGGACATCATTGACCATGAGTGGCCACATCACTCTTGGCAGGAGACCGTGTTGAAAGACCCATGCTTTGAACTTCCCTGGGAGTTCCGACTTGTCTATTCTCTGCAAACCCTCAGCTACCTGCTGTTTGAGCATGTCCTGGCAATGCGTGTCTCTCAGTGAGGAATCAAACCATTTCCCTAGGCATTTAATCGGTTTGTCCTCTAGGGAGGGAATCTCTTCTCCCTGGATACACAGTTTGAACTGGCTTGTCACCTTTCCCTTCCTAACCACTAAGCTTCTCGACTTCCCCGGCTTGAACCTCATTCTTGCCCACGTTGCTGTTTCATCAAGGGCCGCCAGAATCCATCTAGCCTGTATGTGGGTTTCAGTGGTGACAGTCATGTCATCCATAAATCCCCTGTTGGATGGTAGACGAATTCCTGTGTTTGTTTTGGGCCCTCTTGGCTCTCTCTCCGCTGCCTTGATGATCATATTCATGCCCATCACGAACAGTATCACCGAGATAGTACAACCCGTAACAATCCCCTTCTCCAGTTGTAACCAATTTGTAGTGAACGTGTTGCTAGAGAATCTCAAGTTGATACCGTTGGTAGTGTCGAAGAGCTGTCTCAATAAGCTTGTGTGGAATTGAGCCGTATGCGTTGGCAAGGTTTAGCCATACCACTGTGAGGTTTTTGTGGTCGATTCTAGCTTCATGAAGTAGCTGAGTGAGTGCGCTGGTGTGCTCAACACACCCTGAGAATCCTGGGATCCCACCTTTCTGCACAGAGATATCCACATACTCATTCTCCAACATGTATGTCGTCAATCGCTTAGCTAGGATTGAAAAGAAAATCTTCCCTTCCACACTCAACAACGAGATGGTGCGAAACTGGTTGATGGTCTTGGAGTTCTTCTCCTTCGGTGCCAGACATCCTTCTGCACTTTGCCAACATGACGGAACAGTACCTTTTCGCCAAACAGTTTGCAGGAGTGACCACAGTCTTCGGAGAAGTTTTGGACATTTCTTGTAAACCTTGTATGATATGCCACTTGGGCCTGGTGCAGAGCAAGAGCGAGCTTTCTTGACCACTTCGTTGATCTCCTTCCAAGTGGGTTCTTTCATGTTCAATGGACAGTCTGGGTCATTGACCGGTAGGATTCTACTGCACTCTCCAAGGGGTTCCTCTCTTAGTGGGTCGGAGTGGACCTCCCTCAAAAAGGTTTCTACATCCTCTTGACGGCTTTCAAGTTTCCCAGACTTCTCTCCACTTAGCAAATTCTTTGTGAACCTGTAGGGGTCACTAACGAAGGCTTTTCTCTTCTTTGCTCTATCCCTCCTTTTCCGCCTGAGCCTCTCTGCGTTTGTTAGTGTCCTCAGCCTTGATCTAACCTCTTCTCTTAGTTTAACTATTCCCTTCTTCTCAACCTCGCTTGACTGTTTGTAGCGTTTCCTTAGGGATCGCAGTTCTGCTCGGAGCTTTTTTATTTCACAGAGTCTTCTGTTTGGAACCTGCGGCGGTCTCGAGAGGTTTGCTTTCTGCTCCAGTCCAAATCTCTCCTTCCCTAAGCAGTGCTCCAGCCAGCTTTTCAAAATAGAGGGGAGCTTCCCCAAAAAGGGCACATTTCACGCGTAATTTTGGAAAATAGGGCATTTGGTTATAAATATACTTAAGTATATACTTTGGTTATACTATATACTTATTAGTTGTAAATACTAGTGCATTGGATGACTTCACCAATTGTATGCTGTTCCTCATTTTGTGTAATGAAATTACAATAAATATATTACTATCTACATTGGCGCTAAGGAAAACAACTTAGTAGCCAATTTCCTAACCAACTTGGGCTAGCATCCGCCTGCATGCATTAGAGATATGTAGATATCATATTTTTTCCCGGTGTGTGGGTGGGGGGGGGGGGCAATTTTGATGGTTTTTTTTATCACCTATCATCATTGAACTGCATGTTAATCTTTCAGGTTCCAGTTTCAGCATAAGTGGCCTTTTAGAAGGAAATGAATGAAGAAAACATGAAATAAATTCAGAGGTTTCACTGGGTCAAAAAAACGTTGTGACTGTCGCTACTTAAATTTGTTGCTTTAAATAACTTTGAGCCAATGTTTGTCCACAATAATAATATTAATTAAAAAAAAATCTATATTGACAAATATAAAGTCTAAACAATGATCAATGTCACCATGAAGTAGCATCCAGTCTGGAGATTAAAATGAAACATTGTTATTGTTAATCATATGATATATTTATTTCACAACACGTTATTTCAACTAATGTCAACACCGTTGACAGTTTTGTTAGGTAGCGAAAATATATGACAATATCAACATTACATTTTACTTGCAGAGTGATAAATCCTCCTTCCAAACAAGTTCTTTATTTGTTGAAATAACAACTGTCTGCCCCTATTCGTGTTAAAATTCATCATGATTGAGGACAGACAGTGTTTTAAAGTTCAGAAATAAAATCCAAACACAAATATGTTTTCCATGCCGTAATTTCGGACTAAAAATTAACCGCATATTAGCATTAAAAAAAGATGATTAATTTTCAAATGTTTATAGGTATTTTGAATTAAAATCACTATTTTTGCAAACAAAAAATTATAACCAAAGAATTCAGAAGTTTAAAAAAATCAATAGTGCTGAGTTTGATTTTAATGAGTGTGATTGTGCCTAACCAAGCGTGACCTCAGAGATAATCTATTACAGCATGTTACTATCGTCTGCAACAAAAGGCTAATTAGTGATCTGATAACAAACCATGGCCTTGGGGCTTGTTTGTTCACAATGTGTTGACTTAATACACCCCAGGCAGTTATGTTACGTGTGTATTCATGTCGATGTTTCTGGCGATTTATACGGCCTGAAAGCAGGAATTTAGAGATCAAAAGGGCATTTGACAGAAAAATAGAGGGGCGCTTTTTAAGTGGGCAAATTTTAGAGGGGCGCGGCGCCCCTCTATTTATTGCTAGCTAAGGCGTAGGTGATCGAAGGTAATGCTTTAAGCTTCCTATCAACTGATCCTGTCAATGCTGTCTGAAGTACTTGGTCCAAATCCTCATCAAACGATGACCATCCACTGTTGTTCATAGCTGGCCAGGCGATCTTGGATCTTCTTTCTTCAGAAGTCGGTTGTGTTCTCTCCCTGCTAGGGACGGTCTTGTCCTTTTTCCTTCCTGCAGCGGGTGGTGTGCACCAAGAATCTGGGAAGGCAAGTTCTTCTGGGCTTGGATGCAATGGTGATTCTTCTGCACTTCCATCTCCCTGCTCTGTAGGGGTCATACTTTGTATGGTCCCCTGCTCTCCAAAAAGCTCAACAAGTGATTGAGTCACCTCAGCTTCAGAATTGTCATCAGTTACAGCAAAAACCGGAGCTGAGAGACCACCAGTACTGTGGTTGGCAACCAGATTGGCTATCTCCCTCGTTTCACCAGGAACACCTGCACGATGCTTCGGCTTTCCCTCCAACCGACAACCGCTCTTCCCTTGATGGATCTTCATCCCTCGATCCCTCAATTAATTACAGTGTGCTGTATACAACACCTTTCACGTCATTTTCATGTGCTGTGACAAACATTAAAGTAAAACTAATGAATTATAACACCCATTAACTATTATTGAATCATGGTTTATTGAAATATGCTGCATATAACACCTTTCACAGCCTTCTATTCCCTTTTCGGATATATATTGACTTAGATAAGTTCGATTTGACCAAAAAAAAACACATACGAGTTGACCAAAATAGATACGCGTTTACCATGGAATGACTTGACTTGAGTACTAGTAATTGGATGCAATTGTTTCAAAATCATCTGAGAATGAGTCATAGTTAATATTTACAATTAAAATATGGTGTTGTATGTCTCAAATGTATTTAAGGAAATAAAAAATACCTAATGATGTCGTTAATGTTCTGCTGTATTTATGTTTATAGCTCGAACAGTTTAATATACTGCTTAAAATGTGTTTTGACAGATGTTTGTTTACAAATTATCCCCCTTGATTGAATTGTCAAAATATTACAGTATGCAGAACGTTTGATTTATCACAGTAATCTTAACACAGAGTATTAAATCATTAAAACCACGTTAAAATACCTTTTTTAACGTTGGACCGAACTCTACATATTCTGGACTATGCTTTAATTCGAAAGAAATCATGGACATCCGTGGAACTGCCTCCATGATTATTTTGTCGGTGTGTGTTATTTTATTTCTTTGTAAAATTAGCAAACTTGAAATGGCTGCAGATGATGTAAATAATTATCTTCTATTTATTATTCTATTGTTATACTACATATTTTTAATTTTTTATTTCATCAGTTAGAGTTAGATTTTTCGCTTTGTTTGAATCACTTCTGAATAACTTGGTTTACTCAGTGGCACTGAACTAAACATGGAAGTGATTATTTAGAGGTGTACTGTATCAATAGATATTTGCCATCTGTCACACAGGCAGCAGTATCATAAAAAAAATTGCCCCCCCCCCCCGGACCATACTCCCCCCCCCCCTCGAGCTTACCCCAGGGGTTCCAGATTGTTAAATGTACACCTTTTGTGTATGGTTTAACTTTCCAACAACGAATATTGACAAAAAATAACTGTTTAAAAAAATACCCCTCTTATAGGTATTATATATACACAAGGTATGAAACGTATTATATGCCTATTGCTGAAAGATTGTGGAACACTGGACATGACCTTTTTCACCGAAAACACACATGTTCCCATGCAGTTGTCGACAAAATACAACTGGATTCGTTTAAAGACAGTAAAAGCAACGTGATTACACAACTAACGGATCTCCTTCTAGGCTAATAACATTAATTATTCAATTAAATTTGACTTTCTAACTATATGTCACTCGGTGTTTCATCTACACATGTACACCATTTTAATTTTATAACGCGTCATCTGGTTGGTTGTTCTCATTGTGTTGGCCAATGATATGGCGTTTTAGAATCGAGCATTCGATAGACAAAATATGACAGCAAAACACAGACATGTAGCGAGAAAGTCGAATTTAGTGGAATATTAAAGTTATTAGCCGAGTAGATCGGTTAGAAGTGTAATCTCGTTGCTTTTACTGTCTTTAACGAATCCAGTTGCATTTTGTCGGCAACTGCATGGGAACATGTGTGTTTTCGGTGAAAAAGGTCACGTCCAGTGTTCCACAATCTTTCAGCAATAGGCATATAGTGCGTTTCATACCTTGTGTATATATAATACATATACGAGGGTTATTTTTTCATACTGTGTATTTTTGTCAATATTCGTTGTTGAAAAGTCAAACCATACACAATAGGTGTACATATATCAATCTGGAACCCCTGGGGTAAGCTCGAGGGGGTGGGGGAGGTCCGGGGGGGGGAATTTATGATACTGCTGCCTGTGATCTGTCAGTGTCACCCATCCACTCTCTACGTGATACTTACCTTGGAGCTTATAGATATTAACTTTTTTTTTGCATACGTCGACGTTTTACACACAATGGTTTAGTGTTAAAATTTGTGCTAAAATCAAGTTTTTGCGTTATATCCAGCTATTTTGTCAAAATTCATGTGTTTTTCTTGATATACATGTTGTTATTCTTGAATGCCTTGAGCGTTTATAAGTGCATACATTCAGCTTTACACACAATGGTTTAGTGTTAAAAATTGTGCTAAAATCAAGTTTTGGCGTAATATCCAGCCACTTTGTCAAAATTCTTGTGTTTTTCTTTATATACATGTTCTTTTTGAATGCTTTGAGCGTTTATGAGTGCATACGTTCAGCTTTGCACACAATCGTAAAGTGTTAAAAATTGTACTAAAATCAAGTTTTTGGGGTAATATCCAGCCATTTTGTCATAATTCTTGTGTTATTTCGATATACTTGTTGTTCTTCTTGAATGCTTTGAGTGTTTATGATTTCAAACCATTTCAAAAATATGTCTCTCGTATGTCTAATATAAGAGAGTTGTATTTACATAATACTTCATAACAAAAACAATATATGTTACGAACAACATTAAATTGTGTGTCTTTTGTGAAAAAATGATCACAAAAAATACATGATAAAAAAACTTGAACTTGAGCTTAGAACTGAGCAAAGTTTTCAGTTGACAATTCAATCTTCATGTGGAGGTTTCGGAGTTAGGCGATGTATCTTGATTGGTTGATTACAAACGCGATCTATCTTGATGATTATTCCAGAGATAGTCGATGCATATCTTCACAGTCGTAATACTAAGCTTTGTTTATTTATGCTAGAAATAAGTATATGTGGCTCATATTACAGATTAAAGTGCCATCTGGACTTCAAGAGGTAAATGTACATGAAAAAAGTTTTTAGGAGTTGCATCTCCCAGCGACATGGATTGTCGGTAGCTGCGAGTTGGATTATTGCACAAAGATATACATGCATTTGATCCTTGTAACAAAAAAAACATCTACATTTATTTTTCACGACAACTAAAGTTGGTGATTTTGTTCAATCAATTTTTATTGCAGGAAGGTGATGTGTTTGAAATAACTGATTTTACAACAGCATCAGATTGGGAGAGGTAATCATGAGTTTGTATTATATATTAAATGTAGGCACATGTAGATGATGCCGTGAATGACTAAAAGAATACTAGGTTAGTTGGGTTGAATACAGCTTGGATAATTAAGGAAGAAATATATAACCTTAACCACAAGTCATGGCATGAAAATAAAAATATATGTAATTATCACTTTTGCCCAATGGGTCCTTGTCAACCTTAAATGGCCCACAAGTCACCCTGGGGTGACTAGAAGCCGATCCTTGTCACCCTAGGGTGACTTTAAGCCGACGCTAGTCGCCCTTGGGTGACATGAAGCCAGTTGTAGTCACCAGTGTTCGAAATTCGCACTAGTCCGATAGCCCAGGGCTAGTTGATTTTGTTTTGGGCTACTGAATTTCCCTATGTACTAGCCCGATCGGGCTAGTGATTTTTCCAACTTTTGAAAATTAAAGTGCTCAAAAATATGATTTTCATCCATTGTTTGAACCATATCTAGTGTTTATTATCCCCCGCCATAGGCGGAGGGATATTGTTTTGGCCTTGTCTGTCCTTCCATCCGTCTTTCCGTCCGTCTTTCTGTCCTTCCGGCACTTTTGTGTCCGGAGCCATATCTTGGAAGTGCTTTGGCGGATTTCAATGAAACTTGGTATGAGTATATATATGGATAAGAGGATGATGCACACCTAATGGCATTGTACACCATCTGTTAATAACAGAGTTATGGCCCTTTGTATCTTGGAAAAATGCTTTTTTGTGTCCGGAGCCATTTCTTGGAAGTGCTTTGGCGGATTTCATTGAAACTTGGTATGAGTATATATATGGATAAGAGGATGATATACGCCAAATGGCATTGTACACCATTGGATAATAAAGGAGTTATGGTCCTTTGTATCTTGAAAAAAGGTTTTATGAGTGTCAAATATAACTCTTTTGTGTCCAGAATCATATTGGCGGGGGATATCAATTCAACGAATTTGCTTGTTTAGCGTTGTATCGCGTTTCCTCACCTTCCCTTTAAATGACGATTTTTTTGACACAGTGCGTTAAAATGCGGATCTTCCCAGGCACATGGTCTATATTGAAACACATGCTTTCCATGCATGCTTAGTTGTTTAAGTAATTGTTTACGGTAAAAAAAGGTGTGATGATGATGATACCTGACACCGTCTTTCATGTACTGTTTAATTACTGATGGATATTACGTAAATTTTTAAACTGTGATTCCTTGTAAATCAATCTGCGATAAACGCCAACTTCAAGACTGACGTCAATCAAAAATAATGATTGCCACTAACCCTGCCCTTGTATGCATTCTTGTTACCGATTGGACGCTGAACAGCTCAGTTTGGCGACTGGAAAGTTACCAGAGAATTTCTCGTGTTGCATCTGTGTCAGCATACATGGCTGTGTAATGTGACTTTATTATCGATACTTTAATATATCTTATCAGTGGGTGATCTATTACCTCATGTTTCTTTTATGGCGATTAAGCACGGAGCGCGGTTAACAGAATGAGTTTCCAGATTAACTGTTGTGATTTGTTATGTTCCGTGTATTAGAAAACAGATGCTCATTATCAGACGTCCAAGTGACTTCCATCATTTGTAAAACGAACGTACAACTGCCGTTTTGGGGCATAATTTTGCAGACAATATTGGGTACTACCGGTATAACACATTTTAGACAATTGGCTAGTGGACCTTTTCAATTTTCTGTCATTTTAACACTGTGAAACTTTCAAAACAGAAATTAGCTGTGACACATGACACCAAACTAAAAATGAATACATGTGACAACACCAAATTGTAATACTTTATGTCCATCATTTGCTGGGTCCTGACTGATCAGTTCGGGCTAGTAAACTTTGGTTCGGGCTAGTGAAAAATTCCATCTGGTGGCCCGAACGGGCTAGTGGTTTCAACAGTGAAATTCGCACACTGAGTCACCCGGGGGTGACATGAAGCAGATTCTTGTCGTCCGGCCATGACTTCAACCTGATTTTAGTCACCCTTGAAATCAGCATAAAGTCACCCTCGGCAACAATTTCACTTTTTCAAAAACAACAACATGATTTGGTCATTCATATGCGAGGGAATTTCTGTTAAAATACTACAAAAAGGAAAGTAGAGCTAAATGTCTAAAAAAACTAAACCACAATAGCCTATATTAGATACCTAGATGCGGTGTCGTTTGATAAAAAATACCCAGGTGACTAGAAGCTCAGTCTTGTCACCCGGTGATGACTAGAAGCCGATTCATGTCACCCTGGGATGATATGAAGCCGATTCTAGATACCCTGGGGTGACTAGCATCGGCTTGAAGTCACCCCGGATGACTTGTGGGCCAGTCAAGGTCGACAACGAGCATCACTTTCATGGTATGGTTTTTATGTCCCCCCACTATGGTGGTGGGGGACATATTGTTTTTGCCCTGTCTGTTGGATGGTTGGTTAGTCTGCCTGTCTGTTTGCGCCAACTTTAACATTTTGCAATAACTTTTGCTATATTGAAGATAGCAACTTCATATTTGGCATGCATGTGTATCTCATGAAGCTGCACATTTGGAGTGGTGAAAGGTCAAGGTCAAGGTCATCCTTCAAGGTCAGAGGTCAAATATAGATGGCCAAAATCGCTCATTTTATGAATACTTTTGCAATATTGAAGATAGCAACTTGATATTTGGCATGCATGTGTATCTCATGGAGCTGCACAGTTTGAGTGGTGAAAGGTCAAGGTCATCCTTCAAGGTCAGAGGTCAAATATATGTGGCCCAAATCGCTTATTTTATGAAAACTTTTGCAATATTGAAGATAGCAACTTGATATTTGGCATGCATGTGTATGTCATGGAGCTGCACATTTTGAGTTGTGAAAGGTCAAGGTCATCCTTCAAGGTCAGAGGTCAAATATATGTGGCCCAAATCGCTTATTTTATGAATACTTTTGCAATATTGAAGATAGCAACTTGATATTTGGCATGCATGTGTATCTCATGGAGCTGCACATTTTGAGTGGTGAAAGGTCAAGGTCAAGGTCATCCTTCAAGGTCACGTATATGGGTCAAAATTGCGCATGTAATGTCACTTCTGCAATATTGAAAATAGCAATTTTATATTTGAAATGCGTGTGTATCTCAAGGAGCTGCACATTTTGAGTGGTGAAGGGTCAAGGTCATCCTACAAGGTCAAACATCATACAGGGGGACATTGCGTTTCTCAAACACATCTTGTTTTCCTTATCTTTTTTGTCACTATATTGAAAGTAACAAAAAAAATTGCTAAAATGCATGACAAACATCATACATACAATGATAACATGAATAAAAAAAAAATGTTTGCACTGTATGCTTTTTTTGCTCTTTTTAAAAAATTGAAAAAAAGATACGGTACGTTTATTCTGCAGGGTGTTATAATTAAAATCGAAACTGGAAGAGGAGGTAAATAATATAAAATACTATTAATTTATTGCCCGGTGAGATAAAATTCTGATCAGAAAACAAAACAGTCATTATTAACATACTGAATTGGCACCCATAAGATTATATTATAGGGATGGAGAGAGTGTTATCAGTACTGGAAATGAATCGCATATCGCTATTACAATTCTAACATTATGTCACAGGTTCATATCACGTGTCGAGGAAATACTGCATGAATGGAAACTTGTGACATCCACACCAAAACCACCTGCACCAAAGGTAAGTAGTTGCAGAAAATAATCATTTTGTATTGTAACATAATAAAAATGTTTTCATGGTCCGTAGATGTTAAAAATACATAAAAGAAGTTGTTTTTTACGTAAAATAAGTTGTGAGTTGTTCATGTTGAGTGTTGGTGATAGATTTTAATACATTAATATGTGTATTATAGTAAAGTTTAATGCAACCTCATTTTCTGCTTTTGTTAGTAATATTTGTCATTGAATTCCTATTCCTTATGATTTGTTTTTATATCTTGGAAAATGCAAATTCTTCTTCAAGTTTTTTTTTTTTTTTTTCTAAAACTTGTATCGTCCCTGTCATAAGGTATGAGGTGGAGGGCATCCCATTATTACTTTACAATATTGATGTTATGAGCATAAAATGACACGTTTAGGGGTACAAATGAAAAAGAAAAAATGACATTAATAAGTTATAGGTAAAAATTAATATTTAGAGAAATAGAGAAATAAAAAGAAAGAAAGAAGAAAACAGGAGAACTCAAAGTCTGTTTTATGTTGATATTACATGAATTAATATAGAATATTATGTGAGTTTTGGATGAAGAACAAGTTTATCATGCGAGGCTTTGAAAGCCTCGCGCTAACATGGTTCGTGCCGAGCATGATAAACTTGATCTTTATCCAAAAGACACATAATATTCTATTTATCCTATTATTTCCTCACATTCCATTAATAACTGTCAAATATGTCATTTTTTGACGATTTTGTCTTTCCATAGTTGACAAAAACAGATTCTCCAATTTTTGGAAAAACCCAAATCTGATCTAAAAATAGCGATAGTATAAAGCTCATATTTATACGATCATTGTTATTCTATCGATTTTCATCTGGTAATAGGATAAAAGCAAGTAATAACACCATTGATCATCATTGATCACCATTCTGATTGAGTATGAACTTTACTTACTCACTTATTAAAGGGAGGCTACACCACTGGTAATTGGGAGGAGCGGACAGAGTTGTTGAGCTTTGCTGATTTCAAGTTTTCACTGACCCATATCTGGCTTCAAGAACCTCATGATTCAGATCATGAAAAGTCCACAGAGAAGGAAAGTGTGGAAGATGAGAATGAAGACAAAGACAAAGGTTTACATGATCCACACTATGTGGCATTTTGTAAATTATATTGCTTATAGCGAAGTAATTAAAATTAACAGTTTAACTATGCAAACTTGTATTTATATGATATTTGTATTTAATTATAAGACAATTTAAAAGCACAGCCCATACGAGACAACAAATAAATTTATTTTTGTAAGTCCTGTTCATAATTTGCCAGAGAAGGGTTTGGAGTTTGTGTTAATCTGGAGCACTGCATTGGATTTGTTATAAATATTGTACAGTGAAAAGCTTACAATCAGAAAGATTGAGGAAATTGTATAAAAAGAACTGAAATTTGACCAGGAAAATGCTCTTATATGTCTTGTTTAAGAGTCTAGCTTTCAGACTTATCAAGCTTTAATTGTAATCATCATGTACATCCATGTTGTAAAGATTTTACTCCTCAGAATATCAAGATTGTGTTAATTACAAACTAGTTCCAGAGCAGTTTTCACATCTTTGATGTGTATTAATATATACAGTACAGCCAACGCGGAACAAACATATTTTGCGATCCGCGGCGGCAAGGCACAACAAGTCGGTCATTGAAGCCGCGTCAGTATTCGGCAGCATGTCGCATTTCACCGCGAAGCTTCGCATCTGTCCGCCAAGACATGCCGAGGCAAGCCGCGATCCGCTACATGACGCCGAGTCGATGCGCATCTTCAAATCAAAATCGTTTTAAAATGATTTGTTAGTCAAAGAAATTTAAAAGAACAGTTATAATAATATTTAAAATCATAATTAATTTAATGTGCGCGGATTCAAAATAGATAAACTAGTTAATAAAAAAGCATGCTGTTGTTTTGTTTTTAGTGATTGCATTCCCGTTTCTAAAGAAATTGCTATCATCCGGATAGAAATAATTATTATTTAAAAAGAATGCAAATAAAAAAAATAGAATTTGTAAAAACAAAATTCGATTATCACGAGCATGTATTAATAAAATTCCAATAATCATTTGTCATTGTCATTTTTAGAATCAGCTTAAGTACTTTAAGTTACTTTGTGTGCGTTTATTGAGCCGTATGATTATTGTCTTTATATTAAACGATCAACAAACATATTTGTTTTGGGTTTAATTTTTACGACAACATGTTTTAGCATATAAGCATATTTAATGTGTCTGGCCAAGTTAGTTTGTCTCCCGCCAGTAGCGTATGTATTTGACACATAAATGTCACGTAATTATGTTTTTGCACATACAAGTGGTCAAGACTCCAGCAGTTGGTGGATTTATAATTGCTTGTTGTTTTTGCTATTATATTTTAGCTGAGACAATTAGCAGTTTGAAGCCACATCAATAACCAACACTAAATTGTTATTTTGTTATTATCAGCTTATTATAACTATTGTTTTTCACCACAATGTTCACAGGTAAAAAATTTCTGTATATCTTTTCACTCAATCCGCCGCGTACGTATGCGGCGGATTTACTCCGCGAAAGTACACGAGGTTAAAACAGTTGCACGGATCGATGCCGAGTGCCTCGGCGATACGCCGCGTGAACACTCGACACGGACGCCACATACTAAATTTCTGGCCATGGCATAGCCACGGATTATGTTCGTCTGCGTTGGCTGTACTGTATGCAAACAATATCAAAACATATATATAATAATGCATAATGCATGTGCGTAAAGTGTCGTCCCAGATTAGCCTGTGCAGTCTGCACAGGCTAATCAGGGACGACACTTTCGCCTAAACTTGACTCGGTAAGGAGGTACTTCCTTGAAACTAAAATACCATAAAAGCGGAAAGTGTCGTCCCTGATAAGCCTGTGTGTACTGCAAAGGCTAATCTGGGACGACACTTTATGCAAATGCATTTTGCCCAATTTTCACAGAACACAACACATTTAAGCCTATGCATAACCATCATATTTCAGAGATCATTCCGACAGTACACGGAGATCTGATGGACATGGATAATGACTTCCCATCAAGAGCCCACTGCATCTGTAGATGGTTAGAAACTTCCACATTTTATATAAACACTTAATTACAGAGAAGAGACTCAAGGCACTGATTTAATATCTGGTCTAGAGGAAACTCACTGGCGCCAGAAATAAGGATTGACATTGTTGGTCTTTCATTCACTTCCAAGCTGCTCTCCCTGCTGTGAGATACTAAATCAAGGTGCTGTGTATTGGGGGTTTCATAAAGGGCACTAAAGGACTCTTCAATTGGGCAACTCATATATATCTCCCATAATCCAACGCACGCTTCACTTGGGGCCAATAGCCATATGGGAGAGAGTACCAGTGCAAATAATGAAGCCTGCTTGGTAATTAAACTCACTATCCCCAAAGAAGCAATATTAAGATTCCTTACTGTATCCCAGGTACGTCATTTATGATAATACAACCTTGACGCTGGCAAGAATCAAAGAATGTAATTACCAATTCCCAAACAAATTATGTAGCCTTTCTGGTGTTTATATTAGCTATCCCAAAGAAACTTACAATCGTTTACTTTCGTGTATCCCACATACTGCCTTCAGGACTTTGTAACATTTAACCCTTTGCATGCTGGGAAATTTGTCGTCTGCTAAAATGTTGTTTGCTGAATTTCCAAAATAAGAATTTTCTTCGATTTTTTTCAAAGAATACTATCAGAATAGCAAACAGTTTGGATCCTGATGAGATGCCACGTTCTGTGGCGTCTCTTCTGGATCAAAACTGTTTGCAAAGGCCTTCAAAATTCGGTTCCAGCACTGAAAGTGTTAATCCCTAACAAAGCAACATTAAATTATCATTGTTTTATCTCAGTTATTGCCTTCAGGACAGGATTTCATTACCTTATTCCTTAACAAACTTTTGTCATGTTTCTTCCTTCATAGCAGGTAAACCTTTTAGGACTTTTTTGACATGACCCTTAACATACAAATAGTAATACACATGTATTCTCATGGTAAAGTGCAGCCTTCAGGACTTGACACTTAAGGAAGTAACTGTATTTTTGTCCCTGTATCCCAGGTACGGCCTTCAGGATTTTGTGACGTTGACCCCGGCCAGTAACGTGGGGGCAGTCCTGGGGGAGAGTAAGCTCAAGATACTGCTGTCCTCTGTCAACATAGCTCTCACTGATGCCGGCTGGTATGTACCTTATGGAGTGTAAGATGTTTATTAACACTTCCCCCATTAGAAGCAAAGTGAAAATGGCTTAGTGCACATAGCATACATTTGTGTAAAACCAGAACAGTCTGTGAGTAACTGGCATTCTGTTCAGGTTTTAATGCTGTTTGCTTCTCATCAGTATCTAAGGATTCGAGATGAAGTCTTAAAACCTTGAATCTACTCATGTAGTAAGAAAGGTCTTAAATTAAATTTAACTTTCTTAGGGACTTCAAATGCGTGAAAATACTTATCTAATTGGTAAGGTGTCAATAAGATTTAATTAATCCACATTAGTTATGAACATAACATTAATGGATAAACAGAATATTATGTATGTGTTAGATTAATTCAAGAACTTAATATAGGCTATCCTTGCTCTCCTATTTTTATATGACTACCAGGTATATTCTTACATTTCAGCTTTATTCCCACTTATGAATTATTTTTTGCTTTACTCTTGCACAGTTAGTTTGCTAACTAAAAGGGGTTCTATTTAAAAATTAAAAGAGATTTTGTGAAGTTTGTTAATGGGTAAGTATTTTCCTCCCATGAGCTGTTTCCGAAACCCACTCCCCTATGGTTGACATTTCTGCCATTAATCTACTTTAAACTTTCGATTTGGGCAGAGATCTGTGAAAATTTTTTAGGATAAATGCATGTGCAGAAAGTTTTTCACAGATTAGCCTGTTTAGTAAGCACAGGCTGATCACTGACAAAAATCCAGTTTAGGTGGAAAGTGTTGTTCCTGATTTGCCTATGCGGACTGCACAGGCTAATCTGGGATGACACTTTACGCACATGCATTTAACCCCATTTTCTAAAAGCATGACTCATGCGTATTTCCCGCCAGCTGCGTGCCAGTGTTCATACAGATCCACCAGAAGTGGCGACGCCTCTACCAGGGTGTATGTGTGCTGCCGGGCTCCAGCGTAGAGTTTGGCATGGTCCACCTGCAGAGAACCCCGCCCCAGTACAACCACCTGGCGGGGCTACTGGATGTCTTCAAAGCAAAACTGGTATCGGTTGTTTTCTCTTCAAGGCCAAACTGATATTGGTTGTTTTTATGCCCCCGTTAGAAGGGCATATAGTGATCGGACTGTACGTCTGTCCGTCTTTCCGTCACACTTTGCGTTTAGGTTTCGAAAAATGTTCAAACTTCTATGTCCCTTGAGATATAACCTTCATATTTGGTATGCATGTGTATATGGACAAGGCCTTTCCATACGCACACAAAAAATCACCCCTGTGACCTTGACGTTGAACTTAGGGTCCGCATTTTGGTTTCGAAATCTGTGTTTAGGTTTCGAAAAATGCTAATAACTTCTATATCCCTTGAGATATAACCTTCATATTTGGTATGCATGTGTATATGGACAAGGCCTTTCCATACGCACACACATTTTGACCCCTGTGACCTTGACCTTGAAGTTAGGGTCCGTGTTTAGGATTCGAAATCTATGTTTAGGTTTCGAAAAAAGGTCATAACTTCTATCAAGCGTTTATAGGGGGCATAAGTCATCCTATGGTGACATCTCTTGTGTTAACTATTTCAGTGCTGTATTGATTTCAACTGTATTATTTGCTATTGCTGCCTTGTTTTATGATAAACATAAGTTGTACCATGTGTTTATTGAAAATGATGTAAAATTTGTATTACAGGCATAATTCCCATGAAAATTGAAGTACACAATCTGTATACGACAGTCTACCAATGAGTTGAAAAAAAAAGGATCATGTGTAGAAATTAAATTTTTGCAATACCTCTAGTTTATAAGTTGCAGCTGCAAAATGAGAAAAATAAAGTGTGTTTACTGTGTTTCATATGGAAGCAAAAGTGTGAATTTTAGTTGTGTGTTTTATGCAGAATGTATAGGATTTGTGTTGCAGTCATTTTATTGAGAAGGCTGGTATATCATCATGTTATTTTATGTTCGATTCCAATCCAAGCGTTATCTTTCTGTCAGGATATATCCAACAGCAATTGTGAGTAAAAATGTTGGAACCATTCAAATTGTGAATTGGTCTTCCAGTAGCAATTGTGAACACAAATGTTGAGACCATTGAAATTTTGAATTGGTTTTCCGTAGCAATTGTGAGTAACAATGTTGAAAACATGCAAATTATGCATTGGTTTACACATTTTGGTTTTAATAAATGAACTTTGAAAATATCCAATGGACAGATTGCTTATTCCTTTTATGCGTATAAAGATTTGAATATACCACTAGTTTATAAGCTGCAGCTGCCAAATCAGAAAATAAAGTGTGTTTATAGCGTCTCCTATGGAAGACAAAATGTGGATATTAGTTGATGAGTTGTTTTCCACATCCAGGGTTCTGTAGTTGACCCCCGGCCCCCTGTTTCCGTGGCTGTGAGGTTCCTGTACATGCTGAACGAGTGGGTCAACTCCCCCTGGAGCCAACCCCTTCCTGGTAAGACTCATACTGAGATATTTAATAGCATCACACTGATAAAAAGGGGTTTAATGCTTGTGTGTAAAGTGTCGTTGCAGATAAGCCTTTAAGGTACACCAAAGCTATTCAGGGAAGAAACGTTCTGCTTTAATTGTAATTTTTGTTTAAGGAAGACTGTTCTTGACAAAAATCCAGTTTAGGCGGATAGCGTCGTCTCTGATAATCCTGTGCAGACTGCACAAGCTAATTTGGGAACACTTTACACACATGGATTAACCCCCTTTTCACAGATCCGTTAGAAGATCAAATTAAATAAAATACCTTTCTAAATAGATTAAAGTTGTTAAGGCGTCCTTTTAAAAAGTTACTTATGAGCAAAACACAGCAAACAACTAAGCAGACTGTGAGTAACTCACAGGCTGTTCTGGTTTTATGCTGGTTGCACATAGCCATTGACACTTTGCTTCTAAGCTGGAAAGGGATCAATTGTGTGGGTCAGACTTCCCTTCTTATGACTGCAATAAGGCATTTGTTAGTTACTGGCACATATATGTGCGCTTAATACTGGTGAAACTATCATACTTAGGAAAGGGGCGAGTAGGTTAACTGACTGCAGTGATAGCACAAGAAATGCATTAAAAACCCCAAAAAATTGGTCCATGCAAATGTTCTCAGATTTAATGCAGTTTTATAATGTATGAATCTGAATCAATGTATACATGACAATAAATACCTAATTTCTGTTACTGAATTCTCTAGTTAATATTCAAATCTGATTTAATTACAAGGTTGATTTTATTCAAGTATGCTTTCCTGTATTTCCATATTGTGTAATCTTTTTATGCCCCCAAAGGAGGGCATATAGTGATCGCACTGTCTGTCTGACTGTCTGTCTGTCTTTCCGTCACACTTTGCGTTTAGGTTTCGAAAAATGCTCATTCTATGTCGCTTTAGATATAACATTCATATTTGGTATGTGTATATGGACAAGGCCATACAAATTTTGACCCCTTTGACATTGACCATGAAATTAGGGTCCGCATTTAGGTTTTGAAAAATATGTTAAGGTTTCTTTAAAAAAAGGCTCATAATTTCTATGAAAGCGTTTATCGGGGGCATATGTCATCCTATGGAGACAGCTCTTGTTGTGTAATGTTATCATTGGGTTCATTTTTTTGTAAATTTTCTTCATATTGTACTGGTGTGCAATGGTCACATTTTATGTTACATTTGAATTCAGGAGAACCAATTTACATTTTCAGACATGTTTTTTTCATAGATGAAAATAATACATATGAGGCGCGTCGTGAGAAAACCAGGCTAAATGACATTGATGACGTTATTGGGAAAACCCGCTTTAACCAACATCATTGTTTTACCCGGGAAATATTTTAGTGTTTGGAGTAAAAATAGTTATTTGTGGCATTGTTTTTATTTTCGGAGTAACATGATGGATGAGGAAATGGAGGTAAGTTATTTGGTTGTTCATGATTGTAGTGTAATAAACGTTTCTGTTTGAAATATGTTAATTTCTATTGCTTTAATAACATGAACCGTCTGAAGTGAAAGTAAAACAAAATGCTGTGCACAGTTTTGCTCAGTAGCGTTAAGAAATCTAGTTAACTGCTATATCCAAATCGAAAGCCATGATAGTTATGAAATGCGTTATAAAACTGTACATTTGTAGTTTGCAAGCATGTATTTATATTGATAGTTAAATAAATACTATTATTGCTTAAACGAGCAACGAATAGTGATGTTATGATAGATAGTTAAATAAATACTAACATTGCGTAAACGAGCAACGAATAGTGGTGTACGTTGTTTTGAGAAAAATATGATTATCATTAGTTTTGACATTTCAAAACGGTCGTTTCTTTGTTTTCCTTTACTAATTATAGTTTTTTGTTTTCATTTAATAAAAATTGTTTATATATGTACCTTATTTTCTTCTTACACTGATCAGCTGTGTCTGTGGTGTAATGAATACATGGAAGCGCCATGAAATTGATTTTCAGTAGTTCGATTCCCAGCACCGGAACGTTTTTATTAACTCAGATTATTTGTCATTTGCAGATAGTTGCCTGTAAATTATTTATAATTAAGATATTTTTTGAATTTAAAGAACGTTACCTTACCAAGATTTAATGTGATTTAATAAACATTTAATCGCTTCAATATCACCTATAAGCAAAGTGCAACATTCTAAAATGATTATTTTTAAATTATTCTTAAGCGTCTGAATACCGTGCGATGTCTATTTAAAGTTAGCTATTATGTACGCAGTATAAATCAAACTGTAATTTTGATCTAGATTAACAGCTGTGACGACATTTTGTTTTATTTAAATGACATACAATGACATTTGTTGGGAATAATAAGTTCGTGTCAACATCGCTTATTCGCTATTATTTTAATTCAAGACTGTAGTTAATATTCTATGCATACAGTATAGTGAAAGTTAGTAAAATTAATATTAAATTTACTGACATGCATATAAAGTTATTTTCAACACGTGTGATATAAGGCCTATAATATACACATTTCTATATTTTCAGGAACTAGAATCTGTATTGTCGGAGCATTTTGGTCGGACACCGGTCAACTCACCGGAAGTACTGTGTGATGAAACGCCCTTAGTTGATCCTGAAGAGCCCGAATTATTCATTGCTACCAGGGTCCGGGATAACCTGGTCCGCAACGAAGATGCAGAAGATAAAGAAAGCGACCAAGGTGAGGATGTAAAAGAAACCGGCGACGCTCACGATGACGCATTTCTTAACGTGCGTAAGTTTCTGTCGGACGGATGCGGCTGTAAACATCAGTGTGATAAACGTTTAAATTTTGATACTGTTATTAACCATTTGTTAGCTATCAAGGCGCTGGCCAGAGAGGAGAAGGAACTTAACGTTATGTCCTTGTTGAAAGACGTTGATGGGGAAACAACTAAAAGAGGGAAGCAACGGAAGCGAGCCAGGGTTGAGTTTAGGGTAGAGGGAAATGCCGTATGTAAAAAAAACATTTATGCTGTTCTTTGACATCGGTAAGCACCAGCTTTTAGCATTACAGCAATATGTCAGAGAACATGGTTTGACGCCTAGAGTTATGGCAACCATGGAATAAAGCCAAAGCATGCTATTTGTTATGATGATGTCATGCGCGTTGTTCACTTCATACGTAAGTATGCGGATGAACGGGGTCTACCACAGCCAGCCGCCCCGAGAGGTGTAGACAACGTTCCGACTGTATACTTAACATCTGACACAACAAAGACCAACCTGCATCAACAGTACCAGACAACATGCACGGAAGCTGGTTCTAGGGTCATAGAAATTACCGCCTTCAAGGAAATATGGTGCACGTGTTTACCGCACATCCGGATCGCTGGTCCACGTGATGACGTTTGTGCCAAGTGCAAAATACTCAGGAGGGGTGTCATGGATGCTGTGACGGAAGAAGAAAAAATGACCGCTACAGACTCGCTCAGGAAACATATTCTTTTAGCACAAAAGGTAATAATGTTTGACATATAATATAGTTTTGCATTTAGTAAATAGGAAATAAGTATAGGCTTTACACAATATTTTTGTAAGTTCATCGCGTTCAAACGTCTTCTAAACAAAATATATCTGATTCATTTGTATTATCATATGTATCAAAATAATTGCTTCATCAATTGTATTATTCTTATTAAATCGTTTACTTTGCAGTCGTTGTTTAGTTGTTTAACGTTTGAAAAATGATTTGTATTTTTCAGGAAAGAGATGTATACAACGATTGCATCAGAAAAAGTAAGGAGGCGAATGAAGGTCCAGACAGATATGTCCATTTCATGTTTGATTTTAGCCAGAACGTGAGTCGACCTCACTATTCCCGACAGATAGGACCTCTATGTTTCCTCACTTTAATAAAGGTCCAGATCTTTGGCGTTCGAGTGAACAGTATTCCCCGCCAGCTGAACTTCCTGATTGACGCGGACCAAACGATTGGCATGGACGGAAAGACTTCAATGGCCCGGACGCTGTCCTTTCTATGCTTGATTGGGTCCTGCAGAATTACGAGTCTGATGCTGACACTTGCTCCATTCATGCAGACAATTGCCCCGGTATGTACATTTTATAAAAGAGCGTATGTGCTTGTGCATGTGTTTGTGCGCGCGCAGTTGTCTTGCTGATTTCGCTTTCGCACGAGTATTTTAAAAGTGAATCATTTCGCAGCTTTTTCACTTCTTTCTACACGTATGTTATATAAGCAGTGCAGAAATAAAGATTTCACTCAGGGCATTTACATTGCAGGGCAGAACACGAACCGATACGTTCTGGGTTATTTCATGTGGCGAGTGATGACCGGCCCACATCGCTTGATTATGTATGAAGACATTTCAAATACATCATTATCAGTACAACTATATCAAAACATTTGTGTTTCTGTCAAAGGGCATGCAAGGTATTTGGTGGATTCCGGATTTGCGCACATAAAAAACAGATACCGGAACCACGACTGTGAGACTCTCGCACAACTAACGGCGCTTGTTGACCAGTCGTCTGTTACCAACACAGCAGTCTCGTACCCGACTTGGACATGGCGGCAATGGAAGCCTTTCCTGGAATTGTACTTCAAACCTGTTACAGGAATAATGTAAGTACGTGTTACAGACTTGAATGTTCAAATGTTAAGTAAACTTAAACAATTGATGTCGTAACGGTTACTAACCCAGCACTTTTCGTCGACATTAATTTTTTACATTATTTTGTCATGCTTATTTGCATAAATTAATGCATTTGTTAACCCTTTCAGGCAGTACCAGTACTTTAGATTTGACCAAAGTAAGCCGGGTTTTGTGACTGCAAAAATCCAACACGACGGAGAAGAGAAGGAATTGCAGATCCTGAAAACCCCGACATTTCGGTTCCAGAATGTGGAGCGTCCACACCCAGTTCCCTCTGCTAGATTGAGTGCAGACCGCCGGCAATACTTGCGCCGATCCGTGAGCCGATATGTCCGACCAGCGTCGAAGGATTATTTCTTTGGAAATTGACTCTTGTGACGACGTGCATATTGTTAATGTATTTAATGAACATCACGCAACTGTACGTGCCATTAACAGATATGATGTACTGCCCTGAATATTGAGTACTATTATGATACAACTGCTATTTCATTGTTTTCAATTGTCTGCGTATCTGATACTTTACACATCAATGCATTCATAAACTATAGAATTGGTTGTTTTATAATATAATAATTATAATAATTATTATATATAATTATATATAAACCCTTTGAAGAAGTATGCATTAAAGGACCAATGAAAGTAAAACGAAACAAACCCTACAATATGCCCTCGACGTCAAGTAGAAATCGCAAATTTAAGAGTTTTTTAGTTAGCTCTATATTTGGTTTTATCGTAAAATGAAGGATAACGATTTAAAAAATAATGTTTTCCTTAAACGCTGCATCAAATTGATACATATATTCATAATTATGTCGATGCAATTTTACAAATTATGACTGGTTTTGGATCAAAATTAGCCACAAGCCGTCAAAACCGCGACACGTCACGCTTTTCTTATCGCCGACATTCTATCGTTGCTAGGAAACAAAATCTAGTTACGAATAATGAAAATATAAAATATACTTATTTTGATCATATTGTTGTTAGTTGTTACCGGTTAAGTGATTAAAAAGTATTGATAAATATTGAAAGAAATGTGAGACAAGAAAATTACACGACGTCATAAATATAACGTCATAACGTAAGCAAATAAAAAAAACGGATTATGTGACGTCATTAAATACCCATTATTCCGCCGTTTTGTATCGGATACTTAAAACAAACATACGTTTATGCTCAGAAAGGTCTGAACTTTAAGAAACTATAAAAATCCCAAATTCGAAAATTTTGTCATTAAGCCCGGTTTTCTCACGACGCTCCTCATATGTAATTGTAATTTTGTGTGATGAAAATGTTATAAGATTTCATAGTTGTCATGCTATAGCCTGACTGAGTAGTATAAGATATTGTACTAATTAGAAAAGAACAATATAAATAATTGTATTTACATACTCAATGTTGTAGAGAATGCAAGGAAAATCAGACGCATTTCTGGTAAGGTGTTACACAGGTGTTAGGCGCATGACCAATTCACAGAAACACTATCAATATGTCTTAAAACAACATTTTTCATCACTTTGAAAAAAACAAATATATATTCATCACTTGAAAAAATAATTATGATATATAATATATATTCATTTGTATTATATCAGAATATTTTATTAGTCAAATTGAGGAAAAATGTTGTTTTATGACATATTGATAGCATTTCAGTGAATTGGCCACGCGCCCAACACCTGTGAGGTGTTACACCAGAGTGATGCATGTAATCTTCTGCCTGTTTTGCATGGTTAAGCATTTGAGTTCCATGTTGAGACATTGGAGAGAAACATGTTCAGAGATTTGTGAGCTATTATGTTACTATCATTCTCAGTTTGTCTTCAGGTATATGGTAAAGAAAATAAGCAACAATTGATTCCCTTTGAATTTTTCACCAACCTATTTTATGACAATATAGATGTATATACATTTTTTCTTATTATTATTAAAATTATTAAAATTAATGAATCACATATTGCCAGAATAAAAACGTTTCTTGTGAAAAGATATTTTTTCCAACTTACTACTATTATTAAGATAGCATTGATGAAGCAATGTGGTACTTTGTTGGAGTACATAAATGCAATTACAACGAAAAAATTCATGTTCATGTATGCATAATGTAAGTAGGAGTATTTGTGAGGAAGTTTTTATAAACTTTATTCTTAATAGCAGAATTGCATGTTGTTAATATTGTTATTTTGTGTTTGTTAAAAAAAATCTCATGTACACCTATGTATTCATCTGAGAAAATGGCATTTAGTTTGATCATGTAGTTTATGACAATGGAAGCCACATCTATCAGTTAATGTGAAAAAGCAAGGTATTTTGTTATTTATTTTGTATCAATATTTCTTGTGTCACCCATTATGCATGGTACAATGGACTGAGACGCTTCAGTGCATGTGTGTTGATAATACCCGCTACAATTGATTATCTGCCTCCAGATTTCGATGGTGAGGTCGGGTGCTCTGGTTTTGACAAGCTGCCCTTCGGAGCGGTAGAAGACCCCGTCAGGTAGAATGATAAATTGTATGCCGTGTACCATAGTTAGAATCCAGCGCCCTATTAATGCCAAAAGGTACCATGTGCCTTCTAATTTTAATGTCACATGGTACATTTTTGCATCTAGGGGGTGCCATTTTCTCTCCAATATACTATGCTTTTTTATTGACCAAAGGAGATAAGTCTTGCAAGATTTCTTGGTCATGAATAATTAATGAGACATCTCATTGGTTTTCTTGTCAAAATATTCTGCAGGGAAATTCAACCAATGAAACGACGTGTTTTCAAAACAGTTGCAGTGCAGACGGTGTTTGCTTTGTTGTATGAAACAGTTATCTGCTGAGATGATCATTGCTTTTCATACTTAATTAGCATGGTATTTAAATGTGAAGTGTTATTTCAAAGGTTTGGCTCATCAATTTTTATGAAAAAAAAGCAAGCTAGTCCCCCCCACAAGGTAATATATATACATATACCATGATGGCCATGTACATTATGTTGTTTTTACATTAACTGGACATTGTAGGTTGAAGGGGTATGTTATGGTTTAGGCTTACTCCCAACAAGTACATATTTGTAACTACAACTGAAAAACTCAAACATCTCACAGCTTTAATTGATAATTATGTTATTTAGCAACAACAACTCATACTTCTGACAAATTTATTTTATTTTCAATTTGTTAATTCTCATATAAAATAAAAACATCATTTTTATTAAAAAATTTATACACCACTTCTCTTAACAGGACATATTATTATATTATTTTTTAAGAAGCTTTGTTGATATGGGTTCCCAAATGTTCAAGTGGGTTCAAAATCAGTCACAAAATCAGACCTTGACTAACATACATGGCATTGCCTGCCGTGTAATTTCAGTGCTCTGGACCTCAGTCACTAACATACATGACATTGCCTGCCGTGTAATTTCAGTGCTCTGGACCTCAGTCACTTACATACATGACATTGCCTGCAGTGTAATTTCAGTGCTCTTGACCTCAGTCACTTACATACATAACATTGCCTGCCATGTAATTTCACTGCTCTGGACCTCAGTCACTAACATACATGACATTGCCTGCCGTGTAATTTCAGTGGTTTGGACCTCAGTCTTTTACATACATGACATTGCCTGCCGTGTTATTTCAGTGCTCTGGACCTCAGTCACTTACATACATGACATTGCCTGCCGTGTAATTTCAGTGCTCTGGACCTCAGTCACTTACATACATGACATTGCCTGCCGTGTAATTTCAGTGCTCTGGACCTCAGTCACTTACATACATAACATTGCCTGCCATGTAATTTCACTGCTCTGGACCTCAGTCACTAACATACATGACATTGCCTGCCGTGTAATTTCAGTGCTTTGGACCTCAGTCTCTTACATACATGACATTGCCTGCCATGTAATTTCAGTGCTCTGGACCTTAGTCACTTACATACATGACATTGCCTGCCGTGTAATTTCAGTGCTCTGGACCTCAGTCACATACATACATGACATTGCCTGCCGTGTAATTTCAGTGCTCTGGACCTCAGTCACTAACATTCATGACATTGCCTGCCGTGTAATTTCAGTGCTCTGAACCTCAGTCACTTACATACATGACATTGCCTGCCATGTAATTTCAGTGCGCTGAACCTGAACTGCACCTGGCCCAGCCTTTCTGAAGACATGATCGTGGAAAACCAAGCATACTCGTGAGCAGAATATCTTGTTCTTACAGTTATTTCGTTAACAATTATAAGTGCAATTGATCACAGAATTTTTAACTTATGGAAAACTTCTGAACTAAATACAAGTTAAGCATCTTCATAACCAAAAAAAAATGATTTAAAGCAAGTTCGTGTAATGTGGCTCAAACTTTTTTTATTGAGTTTTTTGCATTTTTGCATCTGAAATTTTTATAACATCTTGAATGTCCTTTATAACAATTAATATTTGCTATCATCACATATTAATGCATCAGTATTTCTATTTTTTATCCCCTGCCAAAGGCAGAGGATATAGCATTGGTATGTTCCGTCATTCTGTCAGCCCATCAGTCAGTCATTCCGTCAGTCCGTCCATCCTTCTGTCACAAAACTTTTCATGACTTTATCTTAGAAATTATATAAGATGTCAACATAAACAACTTCATGGGTGTATTGATATCAATGGGGAGAAGTTCCATGCACATGAGCCATAATCCTACACCAAGGACCATAACCTTACACTTTCTTAAATTAGAGTTATAGCCCTTTGTTGCTTTTGTATTGTGTAACTTTTTAGGGCTATATCTCATATAAGCTACAAGATTTCAATATGAAACTGCATGGGTGTATAGATATCAATGAGGAGAATACAATGCATAAAAACAATTTCCCTACCCTTCAATATGTATTTAGGATTATACCATATACCAAGGGAATTGCACCCATCCATAAAAAGATTTTATTCAGCCGGGATATCAATTCAATGAATTTGTTTGTTCATAATGAATTTAATTCTTGATAGTACACATTTTTCCTGCTTCTATTTGATACATATTTTTCCTGCTTCTATGATACACATTTTTCCTGCTTCTATTTGATACATATTGTTCTTGCTTCTAAATGGTCACTTTAATAGGAAATCTGTCAACCATAGTTTAGTTAACATAAGACTGTGTTAATAGTTCCCAGATTTTCACTGAAATTGTTTTCATTATTACCAGTTTGAATATTACAGTGACCTTGACCCCATGCAGGCCCCACATTGGTCAGTGCGGATACAGATGACTGAGAATCCACAGTGTCTGCTTGGTATGTACAGTAATTTATTATTTAAGAAGTTTTATTTACCGCCCTGCATCCTCCAATTTTGTCAGATGAGGTTCTTGAATTTCTATATTATATTCTTCTATATAAAGCTTTGAAACATGTGCAATATTCATTATTCTGTTATATTATATTATGTTATATATGTTAAAATGTTGTGAATTTATTAATGGTTTACATTATTTAAAACAAATAAAATGTTTGAAATTTGGTGTCACTACTTATTACATATCACAAGGCAGGAACTAAAACCATGACAATGAAGTCTTGTGTTTTTTGTTAAAATTATTTTAACCCTTTCCTACTCGGAAGCAAAGTGAAAAAGCCTATAACCAAATAGCAAAAAAAGAACAAGTATCTCGCAGTCTGTT
The DNA here is from genome assembly GCF_020536995.1 of Dreissena polymorpha. Classification (NCBI taxonomy): domain Eukaryota; kingdom Metazoa; phylum Mollusca; class Bivalvia; order Myida; family Dreissenidae; genus Dreissena; species Dreissena polymorpha. The sequence goes on along the minus strand of NC_068364.1, from coordinate 43,988,350 downwards.
CAGGTTTAATGCTATTTGCTGCTTATCACTACCTTACAGATCGAAATGAAGCCTTAAAACTTGAATCTGTAAAGAAGGTCTTACGTTTAATTTGATTTTCCCACAGACTAAACACAAATTAAAGTGCATATCTGAGTGGTATGGGGTTAAATGTAAAACTGAGATGTAGCTCTTCACAGTTCATATCTTCCATTGCAACCAAGTAATAGAAGTAAAATGAGTCTTAGCGCATTTGGGTAAAGTGTATCTAAGACTAATCATGGAGGTCATTGTCTGCCCAAACTGGAATTTTCGCTCAGAAGAGATTTCCATTAAACAAAAGATGCTATAGAAGCTTAAAGTGTCTTCCACAATTAGTCTCTGCAGGCTAATCTGAGATGACACGTTATGCAAATGCATAAAGCCCCATTTTCCTAGAATATGTCACAAACGCAGTTGGTACATGTTCAGGTGATTATCTGACGCGGTTCCTGGCGCTGTGTCACAGGAAGGAGACCTTGGAGCAGTTGCTAGGCAACCTGGCACAGGAAATGAGGCCCAGTGGTGAGTGGTCATGTATCGGAATGGAACTAAATTATTGGTAAATGCCCAAAAAAACTACCCGGTATTAGTTTAAACCTATTTATTGTCCCCTACTGGTTTCACCGGAAGGGCCTTATGGGGACGCTCTGTGTGTCTGTCTTCAGTCTGTCTGTCTGTCTGTCTGTCTGTCTGTCTGTCTGTCAGTCTGTCACACTTTTCTGGATCCTGCGATAACTTTAATAGTTCTTCATGAAACTTGAAACATGGATAGATGGCAATATTGACATAATGCACGTCATTTCATTTTCTTCCTACGTCGAAAATTCTGGTTGCTATGGCAACAAATATTAAAAAAACTAACATCGACAATGGTGGAGCCAGTAGGGGACATATATTGCTTGGCAATAGTCTTTTTTTAGCTCACTTGCATGGAAAGCTGAAGGCTTATTGAAACTCTTGGTGTGTATTGGGGAGATCTAAAGAACGCTCCCACTGTGGGGATCAAACCCGGAACTTCTGCTAGGCGGACACCTTATCCATTACGCCACGGCGACCCTAAACATCTCTAAATCAGATCGGGTTATTAATAGTGTTTTATTGTTGTTTTGATTTCAAACTCACCAATGGAGTACAAAATAAATGTCATGATATATTGGATTCCTAACTCACCAAATGCTACCGGTAGTCCATGTGTATAGCACATCTGCGAGTTTTTTAGCTCACCTGATTATAATGTGATCGCCTTTTGTCCGTCATGCGGAGTGCGACTTAACATTTGTCTTGTTAACACTATAGAGGCCACATTTATTGTCCGATATTCATGAAATTTGGTCAGAAGATTTGTCCCAATGATGTCTTGGATAACTTCGAAAATAAAATGGTTGCGGTAAGTTGAAAAACATGACTGCCAGGGGGCAGGGCATTCTTTCCTTATATGGCCATGTATGGCTATTGTAAAACCTTTCTAACACTCTAGTGGCCATATTTATTGTCCTATCTTCTTGGCACAGGCTAAGCAGGGAAAACACTTTCTGCTAAAACTGGATATTTGCTAAGAAGATGACTTTTTAAACGTAAACTACAATAAAAGTGGAAAGGGTCATCCCTGATCTGGGACACAACACGCCGTGCATACGCATTAAGCCCTGAATTCCTAGAACGGGACTCATTGATGAATAAACCATTTATCATATCAACTCTCATGTTCTCAGACTCCACACAGGACATTGGTGCAGCCCTTCATAATAACACTCAATTACTATTAGGCACCCTTGGTTGCAAACATGTGCCTTCTAATTTCAATGGCACATGGTACCTTTTTCACCAATGGGTGCAAACATTGTTTTGTTCTATGGCAAAGTAAGTGAGTTCTATATTAGATTTTCTGATTAATAAGCTAATTGTTTTAACCTTTATGTTTCCAGACTCCACAGGGGACATCGGTGCAGCCCTTCAGCGTCTCACAGAGCCCTCTGTCTCCTACAACCTGCCCACCCTGGCCTCGTACAAACCCCAGCCCAGCAAGCCAACCAATCTGAGGGCCCAGCACTCACCCCTGGCTGAGGATCTCGTTAACCAGATTATGCAGGTACACTTCAGACCCACTATATCGCGATCTGGTATTGAGCGATCTCCAATATATCGCGATCTGGTATTGAGCGATCTCCAATATATCATAAGTCGGCCATGGACCTAAATTTTTTCACGATCTTTCATTTTTTGTGTGATCTTAAATCTGTAACTAAATCCAGTTAAGTCCAGGTTGTTTTGCCTTCATTGATACAATTCACGCTTGTGTAGTGTGACAAACGCTAAGCCCAATTTCCCAGCATCAAACACTTACATTTTTTGCTATTGTGCGTGTCACCTTTGACAACATTCTCTATTGATGTATGATATTTGACTTCTTTGGATATAAACAACTATTGGAGGTGTCATTAACGAGATTAAATGGGTTTGGTGTGGGCGGAAAGGTACAAACAAAATCCAGAATAAGAAATCAGACTGCTTTGGTTAGAAACTACTATTTTGGGATATTATTATCAGGACTCTTCAGGTATGGTATGGGCATGATTGCTGCATCAGTGATTTTAAACCTGTGTCATGGCATATTTCAATCTCAGAGCATGAAAGCAGTATGGCTGTTTTTGTTATGTAATGTAACAAATTTACTATCTTTCATACACCTGCTTTGTTTGAGAATTAACTGTAGATATATTGCTAATTTTACAGTATAATAAATTATCTTTTATAGATTGATCAGATTTTTTGTGTGGACTGCTCACTTTAAGACCTGGTTGTTTGTACCAATATTTGATACTTGTAACTCAACTACTCTGAAATTATGGGTTTTAGTATTTGATTCATGCATCATGTTTTAGAGGTCATGTTTCCATTTTCTCTCTGCATTGGTACATTTGATTGAGATTGTTTCTAATGCGTGTTTGAGTCATGATGGTTTCTGGCATCAGTGTGAGGTTTGACAAGCCATCCAGCCTGTTTGAACCCCAAATGCTTTGCATTGAATGTTTCCTAGTTTTAATCATTTTATGCTTGAAGTTGTTGTTTAGTAAAACATGTAGTGATAAGAACAAGAATAATTTCTCTCCTGGAGTTTTGTTTGTGTGGTATATTACAATTAGTTAAACATATCACTTAATTAATTATGTTGCTTCTGTCTTTTGTTCATTCTCACGAAAAACTTCAAAATTGCACAAAAACAACCAACTGTATACTTAACTTACATTTTACAGCTTTAGATTGTAACTGTTATGTATTCTATATACGATATTATTAGTTACACTGTTCGTAACTGATGGTGTATGGGATATACACCCTCAGTAATTTCATACCATACAAGAGGGAAGCTCCAGTATGGTATGAAAGTACTGAGGGTGTATATCCCATACACCATCAATTACTAATGGTGTAACGATTATCTCAACCGACTACTTGATTACTCGGGGTGTATGGCAATTGCTCCGTGTGTGGAGAATATACCATGGGCACGTGGCCAATCAGATTAGGTCATTTTTGTAGGAGGTGAGATATGCAAATAACTGTGTAAGGTAAATCTTATTGAGTTATTTATATAATTTTTTCTAGGAATAAGGTACACTGTCAAAGTATTATAAATTTGTGTAAGTGTTTTTTGTTGTAAAATAATGCTTCTGGGGGCGTATATAAGAGAATACATGTCATTGATTGTTCATGTTTTCAATGCATCGTTAAATGAACTTCTCTGTATGCAACACTGACTCATGTTTCTCTGTATGTGTTTCAGTACCTGTTTCCAGACAGCATTAAGGCTGACTCTGTGGAGGCTAGAACTGCTGCTGAAGAGCAGACAGGGGAGAAAACTCTTCATACGGTAGTAGCCATTGCATTGGTGTTTTTTTTCCACCATTTTGGGAATGGGGCCGGATCCATTTGGATTTAGAAAAATTGCATGGTTTTGACTTAAATTGGGAAATAAGACTCGTCTACTGAATGTAATAACTAGGGTAACTGACATTTTGTGAATTGTTCAGGAATGCATATTTTCAGACATTTTTTAAAATACAGTAAGAGCACTTACCTTATTTTTTGCGCTCTAAATTTGTCAGTGTTGAAATTATGGTAACTGCTCCTTTCTTGATTTTTTTATTGTTTTAAAAAAGACATATCAATTTGGAGTTTTGTTTCGTTTTTCAAGTGTTATTATAATGCTAATCAGAAAAATTGAATACTGAAAAATGTTTATTATTTTAATAAAACATTTTTTGCTTCTCCTGAAAATTTAACAAAATGTCAGTTACGCTACTTTTTACATTCAGAAAATGACATGTGTTTGTTAAGTCAATTTCGAAAATTTGATATAAACATTATTTTTACCAAAAAGGTTGACTTAATATTTTAACAGTTGATGTATGTCACCTAAATAAACACAAAAATGTAAAAAATTAAAAATGTATAAAAATGTCAGTTACATGACTTATTACATTCAGTAGGCAAAGTGTTGGTTTCCTTGCAAACAAATACTTTAAAATTCAATATAAAAATGTTTTCAGTATTGTATTTTCTTAGGTTCAGTTTATGGAGCTGGATGGGAGGTCAACTGAATGTTGAGCTTTATTTTTACAAAAAAGAAAGATATTATGTAGTGAATTTTCAAAGCGAGAAAGAAAACAAAGCTGCAATTCAAAAGTTAAAAAAGTATTTGCAGACTTCTTGAAAAAACAATAGTAAAAGAATGTTTCTGTTATGAACTTGTACAAAAATGAAACAAATAAGGAACTTTTTACGCAAGCACAAACTTGAAGAAAAAACTTTCATTAACATGGCTTCACATTTAGGTGTTTATAATATGTGGTGGCCAAGCTTTTCCACTTTTTACTTTCTATTACATGATTACTACATCACAATACAACTTGCAGTGCTGGGATATTTATCACTAAAGAAACAAGCTCTTGTTCTGTTAAATTATTTGTTTAACATGCTTTCAGTTGAATACAGGTTTTTATTAATGAAAAATATTTCATATTTTTAAGTGAGTGAAAATGTAAGGAAAAAGAACAGTTTCACTCGTAGTTATGGGGCTTGTGATTATATCTGTTTTTAAGGGGTGTTGCGGCAGTTTATTTAACCGAGGATATATTTAGAGCAACACTGCTATTTTCACAACTCAATATTTTTGTTATCAGTATCATCAGAAATGACCGAGTTGGTTCATAATACAATTGTCAGTGGTTTGATCCCAGGCGGGGTAAACTTTTGTTTTACTTTTTTTTCTTTCTTTAATTTCATACTTGTTTTATACTGGAGCTCTTTAGACCTGTTGTTTACATTTATCAATTTAAAGCATTTAAATACAAACTTCAAAACATGCCGAAAATCTGTGAACATGTAAGTTATTAATGATTAAGGTCGAGTTTGATACTGTATGGTATTATGGTTGTGATTAAATATTGTTTTTAGCTCACCTGAGCACAACGTGCTCAAGGTGAGCTTTTGTGATTGCCTTTTGTCCGTCGTCCGTCGTGTGACGTCAACATTTGCCTTGTTCACTCTCTAGAGGCCACGTTTATTGTCCAATCTTCATGAAATTTGGTCAGAAGATTGTTTTCAATGATATCTTGGATGAGTTCGAAAATGGTGACGTTTGCTTGAAAAACATGTCTGCCAAGGGGCGGGGCATTTTTCCTGATATGGCTATATATGGCTATAGCAAAATCTTGTTAACACTCTAGAGGCCACATTAATTGTCCGATCCTCATAAAACTTGGTCAGAAGATTCATCCCAATAATATCTTGGACGAGTTTGAAAATGATGTCGGTTTGTTGAAAAACATGGCTGCCAGGGGGCGGGGCATTTTTCCTTATATGGCTAAAGTAAAACCTTGTTAACACTCTAGAGGCCACATTTTTTTTCCGATCTTCATGCAACTTGCTCAGAAGAATTGTCCCACTGATATCTTGGATGAGTTCAGAAATGGTTACATTTGCTTGAAAAACATGGCTGCCAAGGGGCGGGCATTTTTCCTTATATGGCTATATATGACTATAGTAAAATCTTGTTAACACTCTAGAGGCCACATTTATTATCCAATCTTCATGAAACTTGCTCTGAAGATTCATCCCGATAATATCTTGGACGAGTTCAAAAATGATGCCAGTTGGTTGAAAAACATGGCTTCCAGGGGGCGGGGCATTTTTCCTTATATGGCTATAGCAAAATCTTGTTAACACTCCAGAGGCCACATTTATTTTCCGATATTCATGAAACTTGGTCAGAAGATTTATCCCAATAATATCTTGTTATCTCAGGTGAGCGACTTTGGGCCTTTCAGGCCCTCTTGTTTATTAATGTCTTTTGGTAAGCTGTTGTGATCCCAGTTAAGATTGTAAACAATTTCTAATATTTATGTTTATTTCTGACTATCTATGTACTGGTACTTGGGTTTTGTCTTATTGCTGTTTTTAACCAGGTTTTCCGAAGGAAAAAACTGGTTATTAGATTGGCGAATGCGGGCGGGCTGGCTGGCTGGCGGGCTGGCTGGCTGGCGGGCTGGGGGAATAAGCTTGTCCGGGCCATAACTATGTCGTTCATTGTCAGATTTTAAAATCATTTGGCACATTTGTTCACCATCATTGGACGATGTGTCGCGCGAAATAATTACGTCGATATCTCCAAGGTCAAGGTCACACTTTGAGTTCAAAGGTCAAAAATGGCCATAAATGAGCTTGTCCGAGCCATAACTATGTCGTTCATCGTCAGATTTTAAAATCATTTGGCACATTTGTTCACCATTATTGGACGGTGTGTCGCGCGAAATAATTACGTCGATATCTCCAAGGTCAAGGTCACACTTTGAGTTCAAAGGTCAAAAATGGCCATAAATGAGCTTGTCCTGGCCATAACTATGTCATTCATTGTGAGATTTTAAAATCATTTGGCACATTTGTTCACCATCATGGGACGGTGTGTCCCACGAAAGAATCACGTCAATATCTCCAATGTCAAGGTCGCCACGACTAAAAATAGATTAAAAAAAAAAAAAAAACTTACAAAGGGGGTTAATTTTTTTTGGTCATTTCAAATGTTCAGTTTGAGTTTTCTCCCTTTATCAGATTTTTTTTTCACAATGAAAACCTGGTTTTGTGACAATTTTGTCCCTTGTTTTAAATGAAATCAGACGTCTAGACGGTAGGTATAATTAAAACAACAAATCTCTGTTAAAAGTGCGGTGACCCCCTTTTTTTATTTGTGTTTTATGATGACAATACGTAGATGAACATATTTGAGCAGTTTCACAGAATTTTATTTTGCGTACATTTTTTAAATTCTATTTATGAGGTTAAAATAGTAAAAAATTGATGTTTTTTGGGGTGACATAAAAATTAATTTCTTAAAATTTAACTTGTGTACTCCACTTCATTGGTAGTGTGTGGTTTAATTAAATGGTATATGATGTATCTAAGCTTATATAATATCTACATGTTGCCAATTTCATAGGTTATTTATTATTTTTACGCAATTAGAGATTTTTCAGTTTTATTGAAAAAGTACATGTTATATAATGGTGAATAAAATCAAAACAAGGCCGGTGACCCTATGTTTTTATTTCATTATTCATATAGTATTTGTATGTATATCTTAAATAAAAATTTTTGACAAAATCTATTTGATGGAAAAAAATCAGCAAAACTGCAGCAACACCCCTTTAACAACTAGTGAAATAAAATTCAATCATACACCAAAATCACCAAATATTGTCTTACCAAAGTTACCAAAGCAGTTAAAGTCTGCCCCTGTGGATGGTCTGCTAATCCGTCTGTCCGTCTGTCTGTGTGTGCTGAACCACAACCACGGGGGAGTGCTGGCCGTGGCCCAGCTGTGGCAGGAGTTTGTAGAAGAGATGAGATACAGATGGGAGCAGTCCATCTTGATTTATGGGTGAGTCAACGTTAATACATGGGAGCAGTCCATCTTGATTTATGGGTGAGTCAACCTTGATTTAAGGGAGCAGTCCATGTTGTGTTATGGGTGAGTCCATCTTGATTTATGGGTGATTCTATCATGATATTCAGGCGAGTCCATCATGATTTATGGGTAATTCCATTGGTGATATACAGGTGAGTCCATCTTGATTAATGGGTAAGTCCATCCAGATTGAAAATAAGTATCAAGATGGATATTCATGGATGAGTTTAGTCCACTTTGATTTCCATTTATGGGTGAGTTCATCTTGATTTACTGGTGAGTCTATCTTGATTTATGGTTGAGTCCATCTTGATTCATGGGTGAATTTAGTTAGTCACTTTTCTCACTTAAGAGTTTTTTCCTTAACTTTTGAGATTAGGTTTAACATCATGTTCACTTTGGTGGTCCCAGAAAGTTTGCGTGAGTTTTGAGTATAACCTTATCCTAAGCATGTGGAAGATCATGTCAATATTCCTACAGTTGAGCGTTCAGTGTGTTAAATTGACGGGAGCTGTAAACTGAAGAAGCATACATAGTGTTTTATACAGGGAGGAAAAGGGGCGTGGTGCAAAATTTCCAAAAAGGGCACTTTAGCGCGCGACATCCATAAAAAGGGCACAAATATATCTGTATAGTGACTTAATAACAAGCTTTGTTACACACAAACATTGTATGTATAGTTTTGAGATTTATTGTTGAATAATTAAACCAACAAAATCCAGAATGTATATTGTAGTAACAAAAAACAAGATTAAACACCATAGGAATGACACGTATACCAAATATACATGATATACAACTGGCTTCCCTGTCAGCCCTCAGGTCGAGGATCCTTTATATGACAACAGGGCTTTCAAATAACTTAATTATTTTATTTTTATTTAATAAATGACATGGTGAAATGTGCATGTACTAAAATTAAAGTGTTGCCGCATAAAATTGTTAACGTGTATTGTTTTCACTTTGAACTTTCATGACCACGTGTTGTATTGTGTACATTTTATTTCGCAAAAAGTGTAACTAGGAACGGCGCCGTATTGTCTTTTGTTCATTGTCAATTAATTCAATACACGTTAATTGGTCTCCGATATAAACTTGGTTTGCTTACAAAGCAATTTGCATCAATTTCTAATTTAGTTTCGTCAAAAGTGAAATGCCAAAATCGGAAAGCGTACGTTGCGACATTCTAAACACGAATGATAAGTGGTACAAGTTCAACATTTTTGTAAAATTCATATCTGTGTTTGCCAATTAACATATTTTGACAAGTTACAAACGGGTCATAATGTTCTAAATTGAACCAATGGTGCAGGCCTACTACTGTTACAACAATTAACAACTTTTGGCAAAACAGGGTCCAAGACGGGGTATCAACTTCTTTGCCGACATTCACACGTTATTGTAATCAAAACATCGTGACATTAAACAAGCACGTGCTCCAATTAAGCGCGGTCTGCCTAACCGTGAACAGCAAACGTGTTAAGATTGTCGTCTGCTACAATATATGTATCCCGGAAAATGCAACTTTTTGGAAAAACCCACTAATCTGCTGGTAAAAATAAATATGACCAATTTATAATCCTTTCAAAATCACACACCGTATCAACCGTTATAATTTATAGTAAGCTATCATTGGTTGATTTAATGGACCAGCGTTGTTTGTACCGGGGTGAATAGAGGGTTTTCCTAAACTCGTGCTTTTCCTGGATATATATATTCATCAACACACATCTACTGTGAGCCTGCGCTAATTGTATTGGATAGGAGGCGGAGCGTTATTTTAATCGACAGCTTTAATATGTCACGGGTTGCTATTTTCGGCGTATGGCCAATTTTCAGGAAGTACAGTGGACGTCATGGGGTTTTGTAATCGGCGTTTGGAAACAATTATCGGGCGTAATATACGGCCGTACGCCACTTAGTGCAAGCCCTGTCAATTAATTTTTATTAACTTAAAACTGTTTTGCATAAAATTGAAATCAAATCAATATTTTACAGATACAACTGGTGTTTTTTTTTTAATTTAATTACGCGTAAAAATAAATGTTTTGATATAACTGAATTATGCACGAAATGCACAATTTCCACGTGAATAACATCGAGGTTTTCCTCAAGTCTCCTAAGTTACTGTGCACGATTATATCCGGACCGATTAGTGTTACAAAGCCACTGAAATTATCGATTGATATTGACACATGGTTATTCACGCATGACGAATTCACAACCGCGCGAATCTTCGCTGATAATAGTCGGCCTAGAAGCTTGGTTAAGATGCAATTAAGATGTTATCAATAAGGTCGGGCACGGCGGAAAACAGGGCGGCGGCCTTTGAAAAGGGCAGTGTGGCGCTGATTTGCTTTGAAAGGGGCAGCGAGGCGCTTCAAAAAAGCGGCGTGGCGCCGCGCCACGCTAAAACGGCCTGGATAAAACACTAATACATGTACATTAAAATGTATAACTTAGTAATACTTAAACTACAACTGCAAAACTTCCCACGCCCATGTCAGAAGTTAACAAAGATGAATATTAATTACATGTATGTAAGATGGAATTTGCCATTGTTTTATATGCATAATTATTATTTATTAAAGTAAAACCATATTCAAATGAAGACATTTGTACTTGCTGATGTGCAAGTATTAACAAACCAATACTGTTAACTCTTTCAGTGCGGGAACCGAATTTTGAAGGCCTTTGCAAACAGTTTGGATCCAGATGAGAACGTGGCGTCTCATCAGGATCCAAACTGTTTGCTATTCTGATAGTATTCTTTGAAAAAAAATGAAGAAAATGCTTATTTTAGAAATTAAGCAGACGACATTTTAGCAGAAGACAAATTTCTCAGCATGCAAAGGGTTAATTTGTCAATGTTTACTCCCCTAGTTAGTTAATATATTGTCTACAGCGATTGCAATGTTCCTGTTTCCAGGATAGAGGCTGGTCCACCAAACCTGGGATCCTGTATACTGCAGCAGAAACTACAGGTATGATCCTGTATACTACAACAGAAACTACAGGTATGATCCTGTATACTACAACAGAAACTACAGGTATGATCCTGTATACTACAACAGAAACTACAGGTATGATCCCTGGGATCCTGTATACTACAACAGAAACTACAGGTATCATCCAGTAAACTACAACAGAAACTACAGGTATGATCCTGTATACTACAACAGAAACTACAGGTATGATCCCTGGGATCCTGTATACTACAACAGAAACTACAGTTATGATCCCTGGGATCCTGTATACTACAACAGAAACTACAGGTATGATCCCTGGGATCCTGTATACTACAACAGAAACTACAGGTATGATCCCTGAGATCCAGTATACTACAACAGAAACTACAGGTATGATCAAGTATACTGCAGCAGAAACTACAGGTATGATCCTGTATACTACAACAGAAACTACAGGTATGATCCAGTATACTACAACAGAAACTACAGGTATGATCCAGTATACTACAACAGAAACTACAGGTATGATCAAGTATACCGCAGCAGAAACTACAGGTATGATCCTGTATACTACAACAGAAACTACAGGTATGATCCCTGAGATCCAGTATACTGCAGCAGAAACTACAGGTATGATCCTGTATACTACAACAGAAACTACAGGTATGATCCAGTATACTACAACAGAAACTACAGGTATGATCCAGTATACTACAACAGAAACTACAGGTATGATCCAGACTTTGAAAAGTAGATTAGTACCAAACTCTGGGACAACAAGCCATTATGCATGTACATAGTATATTATCTCAGATTAGCCTGTGCAGTCCGCAGAGGCAAATCAGATATGAAACATTCTGCTTTTTTGTTAATTTTGTTAAGGATGTTCCTTTTTTAGAATTTCCAATTATTGCGGAAAGTGGTGTCACTGATTTTTCTGTGCATTTTTATGTCTATTTTGGACAATATCTGTTTGCACATGCACCATAAGTTCAGTAAATTCCTACACATTTAAACTGCTATAATGCTTTGAGATTGGCTGGCGGATTTGAACAAAGCTGTTTGTCACGCTAATTGTTTCTCTTTCATCAGTCCCTTACTGGTGAAACTGTAGAGGATCACATGTTCAACCCTAGTCCATTTGTCTGTCTGAATCTGGATACTGCAATAACTAATATAGTACTTAAAGGTTAATGATACATTGTGGGTTTTTTTCACCATTTTGGGAATGGTACTTTGAATTGGGAAATAACGCGTTTGTTTGACTAACTTTGTGAAATTAATGTTGTTCATTTTATGCTTACAAATACTTTGAAATTGATAATAAAAGTGATTTTAATTTGAAATTTTCTAAGGTTCAACTAGGGCTGGACTTGAAGATTATTTACACGTTAAGACTTATTAAAAAACAATAACTTTTTTTTGAAACCATCAATTTAGAATTTTTAGATCCCATTTGGAAATATATACTTTTTTTACATTGGAAATGGGTCCCCCTACTGAACCCAATTTTGAACGAAAATAATTTTTTGTGATACATGGATAGAAGGTGACATGGTGAATGCTGTTATGAACATTTTTGGTCTTACAAAATTGTGGTTATTGTGTTCACAGAATTAAGTAAAAACTGTGTGAGAAATGTGGATTCTGCAATAACTTTAAAAGAACTCAAACTACGTTGATCAAACTTGGTATGTGGATAGACGGATATATGGGGAAAAAATCTGCTACTTCAGTTTATTGTGTGCAACAAAAGCTGCGGTTGCTGTCCTTACAGAAATAAGAGAATACTGTGAAAAAAATCAGAATAGAACAATAAATAAAAAAGTACGAGGTACTTTAGCTAAGTTGATGAAGCTTGTAATGTGGAGAGAAGGCATTATGGGGAATATGGTCTTATTTAACCCTTCCCCACTTGAAAGCAAAGTGAAAATGGCTATATGCAAACAGCATAAAACCAGAACAGCCTGCCAGTTCAAGTTTAATGCTGTTTGCTGCTCATCAGTACATGTATCTAAGGGTTGGAATTGAAGCCTTTAAAACTTAAATCTAGTTAAAAATGTCTTTTAATAAATTTAACTTTCTAAGGGACTAAAAATGCATAAAAATACGTATATAAGTGGTATAGGGTTAAGTAATTATGTCCGCCAAAAATATTGGCTGCTATTATTACAGCAATAATTGAATGTTTTGCAAAAAATATGGATTTTGCGATAACTCTCAAAGAGTTTTAGCTTGGTTGATAAAACTTGTTATGTGGAAGAGGGCCACATCAAAAATATTTACTCATTTGAGTAATAAGTGAAACAAAAATCTTTAAAAATCTGTATCTTGCAAGAGCTAAAAAATACGAAAGCTTACTCCAACAACATATAGTAGGAGACTGCTGTTTAGTCTGTGACAAAGCTGACCAAAAACAATACTTGAAATGGATACTTGTTTCATCGCCCTGCCTTTCTGTTGTTACAGAAGCTTAATATCCCTTAAATAGCTATCAAAAGTATATTAATAAATCATATAATAATTTTGATATGTTAACATTGCCTACTTTCAGATGTTGAATTGTTGCATACAGCATAGGAAAAAGAGGGAGCAGTTACACAGTGGTTACTCCGGAGAGCCCAGTTCCCCTTTTAGGGGCCCCTCCACCTCCAAGGTGGCAAGGTCACTGTCTCAGGAAGAGGCTATAAATAGCAACCGATCTATAAATAGATCTGGGGCAAGTGCAACAAAAAATGAAAACAGGGAAGACCCATCTAAAAAAACTCACCAATCTATCGACTCTCCTACAAAGAGAAATGTCAATTCTAAAAGAAGTAACACTGATAAGCCAACAGAGGGACAGAGATCTGGAAGCACTGGGGACTCCAGTGAGGATGAATTTTTCGAATGCAATGATGCAAGGAGTGATTCTGATGAAAAAGATATCGATACTGCATCTGAAAACCAGTCCACAGAAATGACCGAAACTGGAAACCTGTCAGAGACTGAGATGGATTGTGAGACTGGAGACCAGTCAAGAAATATGACTGAGCCCAGTTCAGAGACGACTCAAGTAGCAGGTATGGAGAACTCCCGGACTATGGAAAGTTTAGGCAACTTGTCGGGGATGAGTGACTCACAGTATAAGGAAAGTTTCACTCACACCCCCGAGGGTCGGCTCGCAGCTTTTGAGAACCAGCGGCTGATTAACTGTGATGAGATGATGTACGTTCCTGTTACCCAGGAGCCTGCGCCCATGACTGAAGACATGCTGGAAGAACATGCTGAAATTCTGGCCAAGTAAGTGTTACTAATTGGGGTAGAATTCTAGCTAAGTAAGTGTAACCAAATGGGTTAGAATTTGAAAACATAGTTGTAATAACATGTGAAACATAATTATATTTACATTTTAAGAAAGGAGAGTACATGATTTTGACACTTTTCTTTAAAAAAGTTGGCATTATCGTCGGCAAATTAAAATAAATTGAGAATAATTCTGACTTTGAGAACTTTCATTCTTAAGGAGTCTTATTTCCAGATGCATATGAGTCGCATTCTGAGGAAACTGGGCTAAATGCTTGTGCGTAAAGTGTCATCCCAGATTAGCCTGTGTGGACTGCACAGGGACGACACTTTCCGCTTTAACTAGATTTTCGGTAAAAAGGGACTTCCTTTAAATTTAAAATACCATTAATGCGGAAAGTGTCGTCCCTGATTAGCCTGTGCGGACTGCACAGGCTAATCTGGGACGACACTTTACGCACAAGCATTAAGCCCAGTGTTCTCAGAATGCGACTCATATAACTAGTTCTTCCCAGGAACCAGTGTCTACATAAACATGTCAATGTCGATGCAACTGAGCTAAAAAATTGAGTTTAACTTGGAACTGAAGTATCAATCTGTTATTGCACTTGCAGGTTGGGTACATCAGCTGAGGGAGCAGAACTAAGGGCCAGAATGCAGAGTGCCTGCCTGCTGTCAGATATGGAGTCCTTCAAAGTATGAAGTGGTTCATGGGATAATATTTATGTGTTCATGTTTTACTATTTGACTATCAAACCTAGCCAATTCAGTTTTGTGTCAGTGGACTATTTGTAGAGAACAACAACAAAATGTTCGTGTTCACTTTAATGCTCAGGTCAGATGTTAACATGTAAAATATATCAAATAAAGATTTAAAAAAAGAAACAAAAGTACCAATCTCATTACTTTATTAGTGTCATTATTCTTTATAAAAAGATAAACAAAAGTACCAATCTCATAACTTTATTAGTGTCATTATTCTTTAAAAAAAGAAACAAAAGAACCAATCTCATTACTTTATAATTGTGATTATTCTGTATAAAAAGATAAACAAAAACACAATGTCATTACTCTATTAGTGTCATTATTCTGTATGGCATCAAATTGATATCCGCATGAGGCAGTACTCGGCTATACTATTTGTTACCATAATTCTGTATCTCACCTCACCTTATTCATCCCCTAGGCAGCCAACCCAGGCTGTGTACTGGAGGATTTTGTACGCTGGTACAGTCCACGGGACTGGATAGAGGCAGATGTGGAGGATGAACACGGCAAAACATCATCCACGGGTGAGGCTCCATACGAACATCGCTTTAACTAATTGTGCTTACATGCTTTTTATGCCCCCAATAGGGTGGCATATAGCAGTTGAACTGTCTGTCAGTCAGTCTGTCTGTCCGTCCGAAAACTTTAACATTGGCCATAACTTTTGCAATATTGAAGATAGCTACTTGATATTTGGCATGCATGTGTATCCACTGGGGGGTCCCCAAACAAACATCGCTTAAACCAACCAATTGTAATCAAAATGCAACAATAAGAAATGTTGAACAAACTCAACTTATATTGTACTTTTTTAGCTCGGCTGTTTTCGGAGAAAACCCGAGGTATTGTCATAGCCTGCTTGTCGTGTCCGTGTCGTGTCTTCTGCCGTCCGCCGTACAAAAACCTTAACATTGCCTCTAAAATCAAAGGGCTTCCACCTACAACTTTGAAACTTCATATGTACATGCAGCTTGAGGAGTTCTACAAGCCAAACTCATTTTTGTTATCCCCCGCCATAGGCGGAGGGATTTTGTTTTGGTGTTGTCCGTCCGTCCCTCTTTCCGTCTTTCCGTCCGTCCTTCAGTCCGTCCGTCACTTTTGTGTCCGGAGCCATATCTTGGAAGTGCTTTGGCAGATTTCATTTAAACTTGGTACGAGTATATATATGAATAAGAGGATGGTGCACGCCAAATGCCATTGTACACCATCGAATAATAACGGAGTTATGGCCCTTTGTATTTTGAAAAAATGCTTTTTTTGTGTGTCCAGAGTCATATTTTGTGTCCAGAAGTATAATGGCGGGGGATATCAATTCAGCGAATTTGCTTGTTTCACTAGGTCAAAGGTCAAGTTCACTGTGACTTCTAAAAAATATATTTATTTTTTATATAATCTTTCATTTATTCAAAACTGCATCCGCAGCCAAGCGTTGGCACCCGTTATGCGGTTCTCTTGTTCTGCTCTAATTGCAAAATTCCCTGTTTGTTTAATAATACCTTGAGCAATATGTATTTGCTTTATATACTCCTTAGGGTATCTCTCCCAATGTATTCTGGTTCTATTTATAATAATTCAAATTTAATGTTTTACCTATCTTCTCTTGCGGCACCTTATACGGTGTATTCTGCTACCACATACTCACTTGTATTACATACATCTTCGATATGGCACCTCTAATAACCTACGCCATCTTCTTCCTAAGGTATTTCTCCCAGTTTATGCTGGTACTATGGAAAATAATTATATTTAAGTTGTTTTTCATATACACTCTCCAGGGCACCTGTCCCAACGTATGCTGATTCCAGGGAATATGTGGGTCGAGGTTTGGCAGACTGCCAGGCCTGTCCCTGCTCGCAGGCAGAAACGCCTGTTTGACGACACAAAAGAGGCAGAAAAGGTCAGTGTAAAAGTTGTGTTGTGTTTGTTTTAAACAGAATATTATTTGATTTAACAAGGTAACATCAGACACCTACTTAGTCCATGTTTCATCTGTGCCATAAAAAACAACATGTAAGAACTAAGCTGTCAGCTCTGAGTGTACAAATATGGAAGCATTAGACTCATAGCAAACATATATGTTTCCATTAAAGATAGGCAAAAAATACCTGCAAGATGCCTTTTTCTTGTCTGCTAAATAGTGGAAATATGTCAGTAAGATCCTTTTACTATATTTCTGTAGATAGATTTGACTTGAATACTGGTTTGAATTTGAATGTGAAATCCTTATCCGTAGTCAATGGCTGAAAAAACTTGACTTTTCTACGATGTCATTTAAGTAATCATTGTAATTGTAAAGGCTTGTAAATTTAGATTGTGAACTTGTTGTGTAGTTTTCCACCATGAAATGATATATAATAAATAACTATTTCTTGATGTTTATGTTCAGATGGGGATGTTTCCCACTTGTTGATTGTGTGAAATTGTATTCCTCTGCATGCTCAAGAAAACAATGTCACACAATACGTCACTTAAACTCGTTTGAAACCAATTACCAGAACACTACAGTTAGGTATTTTGTCCTGTATATCACTAATTGAGTGAAAACTTTAAATGAAAAAAATGCTCAAAAATAATATAGTCAAACACATCAAATCACATTTGTTCAATAAAGAGTTTTCAGATCATCGACCTTGACATATTTTCCAGGTTCTTCATTACTTGTCCTCCCTGAAGCCTGCTGATGTGGTGGTTCTACTCATGCCATGCCTGCTCCACGCTGCACTGCTACGGGCTATGGAAAATGGTGAGTACAACATAACTACGGGCTATGGAAAATGGTCCACCAGTGATATGGGTATTGGAAAATGGTGAGTACACCAGTGATATGGGTATTGGAAAATGGTGAGTACACCAGTGATATGGGTATTGGAAAATGGTGAGTCCACCAGTGATATGGGCCATGGAAAATGGTGAGTACAACATTACTACGGGCTATGGAAAATGGTGAGTACACCAGTGATATGGGCCATGGAAAATGGTGAGTACACCAGTGATATGGGCCATGGAAAATGGTGAGTACACCAGTGATATGGGCCATGGAAAATGGTGAGTACACCAGTGATATCGGCCATGGAAAATGGTGAGTACACCAGTGATATGGGCAATGGAAAATGGTGAGTACACCAGTGATATGGGCCATGGAAAATGGCGAGTCCACCAGTGATATGGGTATTGGAAAATGGTGAGTACACCATTGTTATGGACCATGTTCATTTGTGTGATGGGCCATGGAAAAGGTGGAAAGCATCGGCTCTACAGGGAAAATGATAAATGATTGAGGAATGTACAGTTAAGTGCTTTGGAGAATCTTCAGTACATCACTGTTATGGGTCATGGTGGTGGAAAATAAACCACTGCTACGTGCCATTAAATATAATGGTATTTCACAGTGATGACTGCTGATGACCTTTGAAATGAGCAAGTACATCACTGTTATGGGCTATTGGAAATGGTGAGAATATCACTGGTTTGAGCCATGGAAAATACAACACTGCTATGGGCCATGGGAAATTGTGAGTGCATCACTTCAATGGGCCATTGAAAATAGTTTGTTCAACAAGTGATAAGCAGTATAAATTTCTGTTTAGCTTTCATACTGAACTTCTGCGTCTGCATCCGTGACCAAATTTGAAAATTATTTTTTATTGAAATTATCATTTTAAAGCTATGCACATTATTTCATTGAATTTTGGTTTATATTTTGTTTTTGAATCATCTATGAAGAAAACATTCATAATAAGTTTGTTGCTGATATTGGTGTAGCCTAATTGTTTCTCCGTGCTTCATTTTCCAGATGACCAGAATTCTCCAGTGCTCAAACAGGTGATAGAGCAGACAAGTCTGAAGGCATCACAGGTCACACGGGCACCACAGCAGGAGGCCAAGAGATATGAGGTAAGGGGCCAGTACAGTGATAGAGCAGACAAGTCTGAAGGCATCACAGGTCACATGGGCACCACAGCAGGCGGCCAAGAGATTTGAGGTAAGGGGCCAGTACAGTGATAGAGCAGACAAGTCTGAAGGAATCACAGGTCACACAGGCACCACAGCAGGAAGCCAAGAGATATGAGGTAAGGGGCCAGTACAGTGATAGAGCAGACAAGTCTGAAGGCATCACAGGTCACACAGGGACCACAGCAGGAGGCCAAGAGACATGAGGTAAGGGGCAAGTACAGTGATAGAGCAGACAAGTCTGAAGTCATCACAGGTCACACCGGCACCACAGCAGGAGGCCAAGAGATATGAGGTAAGGGGCCAGTACAGTGATAGAGCAGACAAGTCTGAAGGCATCACAGGTCACACGGGCACCACAGCAGGAGGCCAAGAGATATGAGGTAAGGGGCCAGTACGGTGATAGAGCAGACAAGTCTGAAGGCATCACAGGTCACACAGGCACCGCAGCAGGAGGCCAAGAGATATGAGGTAAGGGGCCAGTACAGTGATAGAGCAGACAAGTCTGAAGGCATCACAGGTCACACGGGCACCACAGCAGGAGGCCAAGAGATACGAGGTAAGGGGCCAGTACAGTGATAGAGCAGACAAGTCTTAAAGCAGCACAGGTTACACGGGTACCACAGCAGGAGGCCAAGAGATATGAGGTAAGGGGCCGGTACAGCATCTAGTAAGGGGCGGGTACAGTCTGTAGTAAGGGGCCGGTACAGTCTCTTGTGAGGGGTTGGTACAGTGATAGAGCAGAATAGATCGTTTGATATCACAGGTGACATTGAAGCCACAGCAAGAGGCCAAGAGATATGAGGTAAGAGGCCAGTACAGTCTCTAGTAAGGGGCTGGTACAATCTGTAGTAAGGGGCCGGTACAGTCTCTTGTAAGGGGTTGGTACAGTGATAGAGCAGAACAGATCATTTGATATCACAGGTGACATGGGAGCCACAGCAAGAGGCCAAGAGATATGAGGTAAGAGGCCAGTACAGTCTCTAGTAAGGGGCTGGTACAGTAAAAAAGCAGATTATGGAGCAGAAAAGATCTTTCGACATAAAAGGTGACATGGGAGCCACAACGCAAGGCCCAGAGATATGAGGTAAGGGGCTGGTAGAATTAGGAGCAGAAATGATAATGAAAGGTGACAATGGGACAGCAGCAGAATGGCAACGATTTAAAGGGTGGTAAGGGGAGTTCTGTCTGAAGCAAGTAAAGACAAGTCTGAAGGCATCACAGGTCACACGGGCACCAGAGCAGGAGGCTCAAGAGATATGAGGTAAGAGGCCAGTACAGTGATAGAGCAGACAAGTCTGAAGGCATCACAGGTCACACGGGCACCACAGCAGGAGACCAAGAGATATGAGGTAAAAGGCCAGTACAGTGATAGAGCAGACAAGTCTGAAGGCATCACAGGTCACACGGGTACACAGCAGAAGGCCAAGAGATATGAGGTAAGGGGCCAGTACAGTGATAGAGCAGACAAGTCTAAAGGCAGCACAGGTTACACGGGTAATACAGCAAGAGGCCAAGAGATATGAGGTAAGGGGCCGGTACAGTCTCTAGTAAGGGGCTGGTACAGTCTGTAGTAAGGGGCCGGTACAGTCTCTTGTAAGGGGTTGGTATAGTAATAGAGCAGAACAGATCGTTTGATATCACAGGTGACATGGGAGCCACAACGCAAGGCCCAGAGATATGAGGTAAGGGGCTGGTAGAATTAGGAGCAGAAATGATAATGAAAGGTGACAATGGGGCAGCAGCAGAATGGCAACGATTTAAAGGGTGGTAAGGGGAGTTCTGTCTGAAGCAAGTGAAGACAAGTCTGAAGGCATTACAGGTCACACGGGCACCAGAGCAGGAGGCTCAAGAGATACGAGGTAAGAGGCCAGTACAGTGATAGATCAGACAAGTCTGAAGGCATCACAGGTCACACGGGCACCACAGCAGCAGGCCAAGAGATATGAGGTAAGAGGCTGGTACAGTCTCTAGTAAGAGGCTGGTACAGTCTGTAGTAAGGGGCCGGTACAGTGATATAGCAGACCATATCATTAGACATCACAGGTCACAAGGGCACCAGAGCAGGAGGCTCAAGAGATATGAGGCCGGTACAGTCTCTAGTAAGAGTCTGGTACAGTGATATAGCAGACCATATCATTAGACATCACAGGTCACACGGGCACCACAGCAGGAGGCCAAGAGATATGAGGTAAGAGGCTGGTACAGTCTCTAGTAAGAGGCTGGTACAGTCTCTAGTAAGAGGCTGGTACAGTCTCTAGTAAGAGGCTGGTACAGTCTCTAGTAAGAGGCTGGTACAGTCTCTAGTAAGAGGCTGGTACAGTCTCTAGTAAGAGGCTGGTACAGTCTCTAGTAAGAGGCTGGTACAGTCTCTAGTAAGAGGCTGGTACAGTCTCTAGTAAGAGGCTGGTACAGTCTCTAGTAAGAGGCTGGTACAGTCTCTAGTAAGAGGCTGGTACAGTCTCTAGTAAGAGGCTGGTACAGTCTCTAGTAAGAGGCTGGTACAGTCTCTAGTAAGAGGCTGGTACAGTCTCTAGTAAGAGGCTGGTACAGTCTCTAGTAAGAGGCTGGTACAGTCTCTAGTAAGAGGCTGGTACAGTCTCTAGTAAGAGGCTGGTACAGTCTCTAGTAAGAGGCTGGTACAGTCTCTAGTAAGAGGCTGGTACAGTCTCTAGTAAGAGGCTGGTACAGTGATATAGCAGATCATATCATTAGACATCACAGGTCACAAGGGCACCAGAGCAGGAGGCTCAAGAGATGAGTTAGGAGGCGGGTACAGTCTCTAGCAGGTGATTTAAGGATTGGTTTCGTCTGAAAAGTCTTTCAGATCTTCGACAGAGTCTGTAAAACTGTTTAGTCCAGAACACAGGCCTTTTTTGGCTGGCTTACAATTATTACTTAAGTATATACTTACGGTTTATTGTTTATTGACCTGTTTAATATTTGTTGGTGCAGGTAAGAGATTACCCGACCTCATATTCGCTCATGATTTTCAGCCTTTTTGGTGTGACAGCTTGTATTAATAAAGAATCTTTTTTCATGTGAACGAAAAACTTGAATGTTGAATTGATTGTATTTCTTAAATTACAGATGCATTTGTCATCCATATCATTAATATTTTAAAATAATATTTACATTGTCATTTTAGGTATAACTTATTGATTACATGTAATTATTTCTGTATGGAATAATACAATAAGATATGATTTTTTTTTCTGCAATCCATATAAAGTTTAATAATTATTATGAATGTCTTTTCTCTTGACCAGGAGTGCATAAGAATGCTGATTCATGCAGAAGTCCTTATCTCTCGGAACCAGTCCCTGCAGAACAAGTTCCACCCTGACTTGCTTGAACACAGTGATGCACGTGCTGAATTACAGGTGAGTTTTGATGACTTCACTATAAGACACCAGTCCTGTCTTACAAAGCACTGTAAGAAAAAAAGATTTTTTTTTTTTAACATAATTGATTTGTACCAACATCCAGAACTTTTAAAATCTCAGTAATTTTAATACTGTAGATTCATTTATTTTTGTTGACATAAACATTTGTGGATTAAAAAATCAGTTGTATTTTTGTTTGAACTTCAATTTATGTATTTTGTTATTTATAATATATGATGTTAGACTTTAGACTTGAGGCTTTGTTTACTTTTGATTATGTGGTTAAGATGACACATGAAAATCCACTGAAATTAGTATCTGACAAATATTTTTTACATGCCCCTTTCATAAGGAACAATTTTATCATAAATATTATTTTGTTGTGAACTAAATATTTTGTTGTTATTTAAATATGTTGTAAGATCTTTAATAATACAGGGCTGCGATCTTTTCAAGCATCCTTTTCCAGATGGGTTCTGTGAGGAACATATACAAAAAGTCATGAACAGTTTTCGTGCCATTTTCCATAGATATTTATCTGTTTGGCTGCAAAAAAAAAGATTTAAAAAATTGTCTGTCTTAAGTCTTTTAATATTTGAGTAAGGTACTGCCAACTGCCATTTTGGTAGGCTGGGTCAATGTTTGCAACTAGTGGAAATGAGATGCGGTTCACCAGCATAGAATTAATCAGATGTATAGATTGTACAGCTTATTGGAATGTAGTCACTTGCTGGGCGGATAATGTCTTCTGGTAGATGTAAACACCATCTCAAAGCACTACTTTGTATTTGTCATATCACTTGTTCAAACAGTTCTCTCAAATTCAAATTGTATCTTCTTATTTTCATGAAACGTGGCTACCATGTTAAAGTCATTGTGACCATGTAAATAAGGCATGAGTAGGTCTAGGTCAAGGTCATACTTCAAGGTCAATAGGTTGAGCCTCTATTTTGGTTTACAGTCCACATTTCCTTTACTTTCGACAGGATTTTCATCAAACTTGGTCACAATTCTGATCTAATGATAATTAAGTGTAGAAAGATTTTTCATTCATGCTGGCTCAAAATCACATTCAGCACTTTAAAGTCAAGAAAATCTCAAGAAGGGATATATCTGTCTCTTGCTGTTTCTTTATTTTCTGATAAGTATGACTTCATATATAGGTGGACTAAGGCATCTCTGTAGAGTGTTAAACAATGTTTGAACAACTGTACTAGTCTGTTTTAGACATTAAGGAATAGCAAATACTGCGAATCCAGTATTATACATGAGACAATAATGTATTTGGATCAGCTCTACTACTATATCAATGCTAAACAAAAGTTTACGTCCAAAGTCTTATATTAGACATAAAAAAAGAACCAATTTAAGATGCAACTTGAACTAAAATGCTCAATTAAACAAATCCACAAAATTTCATGCTCATAAAATAAAATGAATTCACAGTATACTCCAAAATAAAATAAAAAGGTTAAATAACATGAAAAAATGCAATATTTTGACATAATGGGGTGTTTCAGGTGTTTGTCTCCAGCATCCTTCACAACTCAGAGGTGGCGGTGAGGGGAGGACCCATGGGGCCTGCGGGTACAGTCATCAGCAGGATCTTCCAGGCTGCCATGAGGGTAGGGCCAATGGCAGGAACATTTGGGAGTGTCTATTAAGAGCTTATGCCAATACAATGGCCATTAGCCACAAATTTCCCCAAATGATCTCTTCTTTGAAATGATTGCTATGTGCTCCAAATATATCTTTCAAAATTAACACTAATTGCAGTCTGATTTTTAGATGGGCGCTTTAGCGCCCGTCTAAAGTGCTTAGTGTGAAATTCAGGTCGATACGACTAGGTATGATTAACCCAATACCCGGTTGCGTATCCGCGCAAGAAAGAGTTGTATAATTTATGCAAGAGGTTTGAGTTCTCCAATTATGTGTATTCACAAATGGCAACATTATATTAATATCGTGTTACATTCAATATTTTCGAACGGTGTTTTATAGAAAAGAATCAATAAACAATGATCGTATTGTACGTGTCGCGGAGGAGATTGTTTATGAATGATTAAAATAGTCCACTTTCTGCTGCGTGTGCGTGACGTAGTATTTTCGCTCAGCTCATTCATAAATCTGAGGCTGGCGATAAACAAAGGGGAGTCTGTGTGAGAATAACGCAGTAGTATAAGGTTACGCTTGTTTATATTCACAGGTCTCAATTAATAATACGTTGACCACGAGTTCAACAATTATTACAGGGATACGATAGACAACATAAAAAAATGTTTCATTATCACTGAAACTGTTAAAAAAAACATTTAAATATAACAATAATATTCTCTAAAAAATGTAGTCTTGCTGTTTTGAAATAAGGTTTGGAATTTTGTTTTCTAAATAACTTTATTCAAAACAAAAGTTTATAGTGTTTTTTACTTGTTAGTCGCATATTTACCGCATTATAATGTGTGTTATAATAGGCAAACCATACATTAGTAAAATTCAATCTGCCTTCGCACATAGAAGGAATGGGTCAATTAGGTGCTGCGTTTCCTTTGCTTACTTCAGTTAGAGGTCAATTATTTAAGTAATAGCAATCACAAGGCTCCGACTTCAAAGGAATTGCGGAGCTTTCTTACATAATAAAAGTCGTAGTCGCATGGTATTTGCGTTTTGCCTCCTATTTGGTCACGTGGTTCTTTTTCACAGTTGTTTTGGTATTCATGATATATGAGGCTATTAATAGATGCGTCTGTCGATAAACAAAGGAAAGTTTACGGGTTATAACAACGCAATAGGTTACGCTTTCGCATACAACTCAATGACGTAGTACAGGTCGTAAAATGAGAGATTCGGGAAAAAGTTGACGCTTATTTATATCAAAGACCAATATTATCTATAGGTCAACAATAACTTCAGCGATACGATAGACAAAAAAAGTTTCATAATTGCTCAACCCGAATATAACAAACAATTTATAATAATAATACGAATGCAATAGCAGAAGGTTAGTAGAAGGTTAAGCTTGTTTATATTCACAGTTCTCAATACATAGACAGTTGGATATGAGTTCATGAATTACTACAGGCATACTATAGGCAACCTCGAAAATGCTTTTTAATCGCTAAAACCGAAAACAACCTAATATATTATATTAAATATATTTATAACAATAAATGTCTTTTAAAAATGTAGTCGGCGTATACGCTGACTTTGAAATAAAGTTAGCAATTTACTTTTCTAAATAATTAAATACAATTAAACAAAAGTTTAACTATTGTGTTGTGTTTTTCACTTGTAAGCTGCATATTCACCGCATGAAATGTGTGTTAGCATTGTCAAACCACACATTAGTGTGAGTAAAATAAAAAATATACTACGGGAGAGCACTTCATATGTGTCCTCATATGCCTTGTTATGAGTATCTTTCTTCACTATCCAAATATATCGTATGTTTATATTTGATTTAAACGCAGTTTTCTTTCGACACATTTAAATCACACGTCAATAGTGCCGTCATGCGAAAATGGGTCTTATGCGTTTCGGCAAGCGTTTGTTAAACCCAACATGTGCTTTTGCGCAGTCAGGCCATAGGGGATGCTGTCCGCTTTAAAATCACTCAATATGTTATGTTTCTCCTTACCAGAAGGAGTGATAGCTGAGTGGGCTATTTATATGATGGGCGCATATGGAATAAGACCCATTTTCACATGACGAGGGTCATTATAAATCTCATTGCGAATTGAAAATGCCACATTTAAGAACAATGCTTTTTGATACAAAATTGAATTGAAAATAGCAAACTTGTTAATAATGGCAGCCTATCCACACATTAAGGAATGATTTCCAGACGTGCTGACCAAGTACGGCAAACATTGTGGTATGATAATTAAACGATTTTCTCTTATCGTGACACTATACTATTTCGCTAATGATTGTTTTCTCATCTTAGAGGCGAAAGTGAAATTCTGCGAGATGGATTGTAACGCGTAATTGTAACAGGGCCACAATTTGTGTCGTTTGAGCATACAGAGAGTAGTCCGGAATTCCTTACACTGAACAGTGCTACATCCTTTGAATTGAGCACATACGCAGTGATGTAGCAAAAATTCAGAGGTTGTAACTCGAATCAGCTTATTAAATATTCGAAAATATTCATGCGTGTCTGTTGGCGTTATGTAAAAGTCACTAAGATGAAAACTGAAACAGCTACGCCTAAAAGCGCATGAGTGCTCTATACCTATGTTTATGTTAGCGTTGTTGACACCGTGTGATGCTCGGGTAATAAGTAAAGCATAAACAGCAATGTTTATATACTTTTATTCCTCCATATACAAGATACGAAGATTGTTGTATATTTTGAATTTGTATATGGTGTCAAAAATCAAAAGTTTTGTACACGGAACTTTCATTATGAATTTATATTCTTGGTGAGATAGTCATTTGATATAAGAAAAAATATTCCTTTAATATGGTGACTGCAAATTTTCTTTATATTAAGTTATCATTACCATTTTCATCATACTTTCTATGCTTTCAGAACTTCCAAAAAGCATGTTGTTTTTATTTTGTCTTAGTTATTTCTATGAAATAATAAGGATGATAAAAAGTGCACACAAAACTCGACCCGTACGCTATGACACACACTTTATAAAGTTGAATGGCGTGTGTTCATTTCAAACTTGCGATTGATTTTCAAAAATGAATTGCGTGTTAAATTATGCAATAGCGAACATCTTCAGTGCCTTCAGCGCTTTGATTAAATATATGTTGTGATACTGGTTAGATCTCTGAACATGCTTTCTGGAAATCTTTCCAAAGACAAAGACATTTGGTTCATTCCAGGAACAATACTAGTATTTTAGTGTTTCTACAAGGCTGTTTGATGCTTTTAAGCTTAAACAGGAATAAATAGGTTAATTTAAATGGTTGTGATTTTACAGATCTGCTGGTGTGGTGTTTTTTACTTAAAAAAACTTTCTACATATAAATAGATTTCAGAAAATTTAAAAGTATGCCGCAACTCCATATTGAGGAAATCAAACCAATATCACTCTTTGTTATAACCTAAACAGACAAATATACTGTCACATTTCAGTCGTCCTACATGATACTGGACGATGACGATACCACACCAGCAACCAGCCAACTCAAGCAGGACGACTCCTCCCACAATTCCTCTGTGCCCAGCTTCCCGCGACCCTCGGCCAGGGAGTACATACTGCGCACCATTGTGCCGCGCCCTGCGCCGTACTCACGCACCCTTCCACAGAGGATGTACTGCTCCATACAAGAGGAAGAGTTCAGACTGGCGGGGGCTTTCTGTTCTGATAGCGTGTTCCAGTGAGTTTGATTGAACACGGCCCGTAATTCTGATAATTGTGATAGTGTGTTCCAGTGAGATTGATTGAACACGGCCCGTAATTCTGATAATTGTGATAGTGTGTTCCAGTGAGATTGATTGTACACGGCCCGTAATTCTGATAATTATGATAGTGTGTTCCAGTGAGATTGATTGAACAGGGCCCGTTATTCTTATAGTGTATACAAGTGAGTTTCATTGAACACGATCTGTAATGAAGTGTTTTCAAGTGATTAGCATTGAACACAGCCCAAATTTCTGATAGTGTTCCAGTGAATTGCATGGAACATGGCCCGGATATTCACCAACCGATAAACAAAGTCTGAGGTGATTAAAACTTAAATGGCTGATCAAGTTTATATTTAGGCCCTGAATATTTGTTAACAATAATTTTGTTAAATTTGAATGTTTAAAATTTTATCTACAAGTATGTTGGTAAATAAATAAGTATGCTAAATTATTTTAGATTGTTTATAACCATTTTGTTTAACACTTTTTATTTACCAGTATGTCTGAACTTAACAGGTTGTAAGCTTTACTTGCTTTTTAAATTTTGAGAAACGAGGCCTAAGTTGTTTGACCAAGGGATAACAGTTAATTGTCCTAGGCATGAAGATAAATTATTAAATTATGCAACCATGAGCTTTTATTTACGCCTAAAAATATTAACCCGTTACTTACACGTTTATTGACGAGACAGTATTAGCTACAGTTTTGCCTCAAACACCATGATATTTCATTATATGTTGAAACACAAGTAATATACTAGAAATGGCGCGGCAGAGGCCGACACGTATCCCCACGCGGCATGTTTGACCCAGGGGGCGCCCCAGGGTTGGTAATGGGACCATGCAGAGTTGACATTGACCGTATTGTCATAAGAGATGTTCAGTATCAATTTGAAGTAAATCAGTGTGGAAATGAAGTTAATGTAAAATAACATAAAAAATGAGTGAAAATCTCTGACCTGTCCCCACTCCAACCCACGTAACTTTTGACCCAGGGGTCAGATCAAAATTCCAAATAGTGCAGGGTGGCACATATGCTCATAGCTACCATGTAAGTACGTTTCAAGGTTCTAGTGCTAATAGAGTAGGAGGAGATAGTGTCCAGGACGGACGGCAGAGATAACCACAATATCGCCATGCTTTTCAAAAAGCGTGGGGATTACTAGTAATATCAGTACTCACATATGAAACCATTCCTCATTTAGTTCTTAGGGGAAAAAAATTGGCCAGGGGCGGCCCAGAAAAGGTTGATTATGAAGCATGTTTACATCGTTAAATACTTTGAAAAAATTAAACCGTATGACGGTAATACAAGTTTTGAGGGATGATAGAAGAAATTTACAACTGAAATGTATAAATTAATTGTGATGCCCCTTGCAGTGGTCAAGGGTTGAAAGTGTGTTTGCTTTAAGGTTTGGTGCTTTTATGTTGCTGCCTCACATTTTGGGGAAATGATAACAGCTTTGCCTTTTGTTATGTGCGAGTGAAACTGGGTAATGCATTAATTAATATTTGATAACATATTATTGTAATTAGTGTTTGGTGTATTTTATTTATTAAGGTTTTCCGAAGGAAAAAACTGGTTATTAGATTGGCGAATGTTGGCGGGCGGGCTGGCGGGTGGAACAAGCTTGTCTGGGCCATAACTTTGTCGTTCATTGTGAGATTTTAAAATCATTTGGCACATTTGTTCACCATCATTATACGGTATGTTGCATGAAAGAATTACGTCGATATCTCCAAGGTCAAGGTCACACTTTGAGTTCAAAGGTAAAAACTGGCCATAAATGAGCTTGTCTGGGCCAAAACTATGTCATTAATTGTGAGATTTTAAAAACATTTGGCACATTTGTTAACCATCATTGGACAGTGTGTCACACAAAAGAATTATGTCAATATCTCCCAAGGTCAAAATCTCCACGACTAAAAATATGTTTAATTTGATTTTGAAACAAAGGAGGTTAATTATAAACAATCAGTTCAGTTTGAGTTGTCTCCCTTTATCAGACTTTTTTTTCAAATTGAAAACATGGTTTTGTTACAATTTTGTCCCTTGTTTTTGATTTATATTGCTTATGGGTACTGTGTTATATGCTAAGAAGGTGTTTGTTAATCTCTATATGTTGTAAATGTTTTGAATGCTGTATCCTTTAATATTATGAAGAATTTATATTACTTAATACTTATTCTGTATATTATTCTGACTTTCTAAATTTGTCAGAAAGTTTAGTCAGCTTTCGTGTACATGTATTTTGTCTCAGATGTTTGAGAACACCACACCACAAATAAAGATGAAAACCATTCAAAATTTTGTGTTTGTTTTATTTACATTATAATTAACATTATTGTTACTCCTGGCCTTTTCAGTTTTGCCATTGATAATTATTAGCATAAAAAACTGTATGCTTATTTATTATTATCAAAACAGAATAAACAACAATACAGCAACAAATGTGTGACATTAAAAAAAGTTTACTGTGACAATCCAACATTCATTAATCATTATGTGTAATAGTGACAATCCAACATTCATTAATCATTATGTGTAATAGTGACAATCCAACATTCATTAATCATTATGTGTAATAGTGACAATCCAACATTCATTAATCATTATGTGTAATAGTGACAATCCAACATTCATTAATCATTATGTGTAATATTGACAATCCAACATTCATTAATCATTATGTGTAGTAGTGACAATCCAACATTCATTAATCATTATTCATTAATCATTATGTGTAATAGTGACAATCCAACATTCATTAATCATTATGTGTAGTAGTGACAATCCAACATTCATTAATCATTATGTGTAAAAGTGACAATCCAACATTCATTAATCATTATGTGTAACATTTCTAGGGATTTAGCCAGACTAATCCTAATGATGGAGAGGCCTGAGAAAGGTGGTTGACCTCTTACTGAAAATTCTTTTGGTAATAAACTTTGGACATTGAAAAGGATTTCATTAACCTATTTCCATATGATGTATGTTCTTGATTAAACATAATTTTCTGTTAATTTTATCAAACAAAACTGTATGTTGGTTTATAAAAAATTCAGTAGGCAACAAAAAAAAATTGGGCTCTGTAATAGCCAGAACATTGAAAGATTAAAACAATACAAACATGTGTCAGACATATTTTTAAAGGTTGGTTCATAAAAATGGAATAGCGGCTACATACACTGGAGGGCATAACAATGGAAGGTGCCACCCACCTGTTTTGCTTTAACTAAATCCTTAAATTCATCTGTGTATTTATTAAGTTTCTAAAATGAATATCATAATTTTTATCAATACTTGGAAATACTTTCTGTTATGTCTTTTTTTATGTAATTTATTTATATTTTCACAAATAATACACTTTGATAATGATAACTGACTGTGAAGTCAGCATTTCTACCATTCAAAGATCTCAAACAAATGTCGGTGTCAGCACAAGTCTATCAGTCTTCCATCTTAACCACTCCACTCTCTGTAACAACATATATTCCATCACTATCTGTCTTACATCTTTACCACTGTAGTCTCCATTACAACAAATATTCTAAAACATATCTTAAGACTTCAATCGACAAATTCAACCACTGGAAATCAACGCGCACATGAACAATTGCTTTATTATATTTTAAGTTGAAACTAAGATTATCACCTACAACATTAAGAGTGGTGGTGCCAGCCCATAAGTCTGCAGTATTCAGGAACAGCCGGTAGCATCCAATCTGATTTCTCCGC
Organism: Dreissena polymorpha; assembly: GCF_020536995.1. Taxonomy (NCBI): domain Eukaryota; kingdom Metazoa; phylum Mollusca; class Bivalvia; order Myida; family Dreissenidae; genus Dreissena; species Dreissena polymorpha. Next base: position 43,956,904 of record NC_068364.1, on the reverse strand, counting down.
ACATAACACCGATGTTTTAATCATGTGTACAGGTATCCTCGTATAAAGTTGTGGACGACAACATTCAGAGTGATGGTGCCAGCCCAAAAATCTGGAGTTTTCAGAAACAACCACTAGCTGACAAATTGATTTCTCCACACATCATGCCAATGTATTGTTCCTGTGTACTGGGTCAATCATAAAGAAGCTGTCGGCGGCAACTTTTGAGTGTCGCTGCGTATCGTGCTGATCAGATCTTGGTTCACGAGGAATATGAATCGAAGGCAAGAAATCTGGAAAATATAATAATGAGTACTGATTTAAGTGTAAAAATAAAAAGTGCATAAATTTTATCGGTTATTTTAAGTGTTAAATGTACAACAGTGTGCATATGCAGTAAAATTGAGTCAAACTTTACTAACACATGCTACCAGAATGAAAGTGACATTATTTGCCCACACCAGCTGCAAAAAAGAGACAGATTAAGAGCATAAAACAAACAAGACGGCATAAGGCTTTAAGGCCCTAACCTGTGGCCCAAATGAACTTCAATGCCTTGAGCTGATCTCACAATAGTCATACATTGAAAACTGCCACCCCATCCTGAGCAGTCCTTTTTTTAACGGAAGGAAACCATTTTCAAACTTGGCCAAACATGATATATTATAAAATGTTGTGAACAAATTTTATGAACATTGAACACAAAAATGGGAGTTCTAAAGGTTTCAATATTGTCATACATATTAAACGTCCCTACCCCCTGACGCCATGGTTTTTAATCGACCACAATCATTAGACATTTCATATTAAAAAACAAATGTTCTGAACAAGTTTCATTATGATGGGGCAAATATTTTACTTCTAGAGTCTTCCAAAGGTTTAAGTGAGATATGATTCAAACAAAAGTTCTGAGCAAATTTCATGACGATTGGGCAAAAAATGTGACTTTAAGAGTGTTAACAAGTTTTCAAAGAAAATGGAGGGAAACACTCTATTCAAATTGTATTGCGCACAAATCAAGAGTCTACAGTATTTGCAATCTATTGATTTTTTTACAAAACAAGATATGTGTTTGTCATAAACACTATGTCCCTTTTTGTGCAGCTATGAAGCTATTTATTTGACCTTTGACCTTGAAGGATGACCTTAACCTTTCACAACTCAAAATGTGCAGCTCCATGAGATACACATGCATGCCTAATATCAAGTTGCTATCTTCAATATTGCAAAAGTTATTGCAAATGTTAAAGTTGGCACAAACAAACACACAAACAAACCAACAGACAGGGCAAAAACAATATGTCCCCCACTATAGTGGTGGGGACATAAAAACAACATTACTGGTTCAACTACAAATCATAAGAGTATGAGATGGGCTCTGGGAAAGCGGGGCTTGATGCATGTGCATGGTGTGTTCAAATTAGCCTTTGGAGGCCGAATAGGCTTATCAGGGACAACACTTTCTGCTTTTATGATATTTTTTGTTTTTAAAGAAAATCTCTTTTGAGTGACAATCAAGCCTAGGTGGAAAGTTTCGTCCTAGATAAAAGACTTCAGGGACTGCACAGGCTAATCTGAGACAACACTTTACACTCATGCATTAACCCTTTCAGTGCGGGAACCGAATTTTAAAGGCCTTTGCAAACAGTTTGGATCCAGATGAGACGCCACAGAACGTGGCGTCTCATCAGGATCCAAACTGTTTGCTATTCTGATAGTGTTCTTTGAAAAAAAATCGAAGAAAATGCTAATTTTAGAAATTCAGCAGAAGACATTTTAGCAGACGACAAATTTCCCAGCATGCAAAGGGTTAAGCTAATTTTTCCAAGAATTAGATTCAAGAATCATAAGAATATGAACATACCTCTACTACGGAATTATTACACAGCCGTTGTTTGTTGCCACACAATATGGGCTTCCCGTCGATGTAGATGGGCCTCTTGCCCTCGTTGGCGATGTAGAAGTCGCCGTTGCTACGGAGCTTAATGATCCCTTGACGACGGGAGATCTTCCACGCAGGGCCCTCCAGGGAAAGGTCCACGTCTATCTGGTTGTCCTTAGTGGCCCGACCCAGAGTTATCTGTGAACACACTTGTTGGTTTGAAATTTTGTTGTATTTGTCTATATCCTAGATTTTGGAACTGATTTTATAATTAAATAAAAATAAAATAAAACAAGATATGTGTTTGTCAGGAACACTATTTCCCCTTTTGCACCGCTTTGAAGCTATATATTTGACTTTTGACCTTGAAGGATGACCTTGACCTTTCACCACTCAAAATGCGCAGCTCCATGAGATACACATGCATGCCAAATATCAAGTTGCTATTTTCAATATTGCAAAAGTTATTGCAAATGTTAAAGTTGGGGCAAACAAACAAAGCAACAGATAGGGCAAAAACAACATGTCCCCCACTATAGTGGTGGGGGACATAAAAATTAGAACTGATTTTATAAAATCATGAAAAACTTGGCTTTGAAACAGTCTCAAAAATAATATAAATATTCAAGTAACTTTTTATTAGAGATGTGAATACAGTACACTTAAAGAGGTTCGAAACACAGGTATGTGCTTCTAGGGAGCATTCTTAAAAATTCCTACTGACGGATCAAAAGATCAATAGACAAAATGCTGCCTTTAACACTTGAAGAAAATGTCTCAAGATGACAAGAATTATCCAAAGACAGCGCTCTTGACTTTTCTTCTGCTCTGATAGGATAATGTTTGTTTGCTTTCCCCAAATATAGTGCCCACAAAGACATATTTGAAGCAGAATATCTGTAGTACATGTAACATAAACAAGGGCTGTTTGTAAAACATGCATGCCCGCCTATATGGGCTATAAGTTGTAGTAGCAGCCATTGTGTGAATACGTTTGTCACTGTGGGTGGTGGTGGTGGTGGTGGTGGTGGCAGAAGAATAAGTAGTAGTATTAGTAGTAGTAGTAGTATTAGTAGTAGTAGTAGTAGTAGTAGTAGTAGTAGTAGTAGTAGTAGTAGTAGTAGTAGTAATAGAGTAGTAGTAGTAGTAGGTGGTGGTGGTGGTAGCAGAAGAAATAGTAGTAGTAGTAGTAGTAGTAGTAGTAGTAGTAGTAGCAGTAGTAGTAGTAGTAGAAGTAGTAGTAGTAGTAGAAGTAGCTGTAGTAGTAGTAGTAGTAGTAGTAGTAGTAGTAGTAGTAGTAGTAGTAGTAGTAGTAGTAGTAGTAGTAGAAGAAGTAGCAGCAGCAGCAGCAGCAGCAGCAGTAGTAGCAGCAGTAGTAGTAGTAGTAGTAGTAGTAGTAGTAGTAGTAGTAGTATGCATTACAAAAATGCAGTTAGCCTAACATTTGGTAAAATTTAAATATATTACAAGGGAGGCAAATCTGTAACAATAAATTTAAACTTATTGCATTTGTTTCCCCTGTAGTGTATTACCTCCCCTGCCCTGCTTATATTTATATTAATTAACAAAATTAAACATTAACACAATATTTAATTTACAAAATATACACAAAATCTCATATTCTGATAATATTTTTACTGATCCACTGTATTTTACTAAAAGGATGATGTTTCATTGGACTGATAATTATAGATTTAGGATTACAGACCAGTTGCTTCAGTAATATTGTTCAGAGTGTGCCCTGTTGGCCGCGTATGCATTCTTAAATTATCATTCAAAAAACCATTTTACTATTTCGAGTCACCGTGACCTTGACCTTTGACCTAGTGACCTCAAAATCAATAGAGGTCATCTGCGAGTCATGATAAATGTACCTATGAAGTTTCATGATCCTAGGCCCAAGCGTTTTTGAGTTATCGTATGACAACCACCTGGTGGACGGACAGACCGACCGACAGACCGACCGACCGACAGACCGACATGAGCAAAGCAATATACCCCCTCTCCTTCGAAGGGGGGCATAAATATGTGAACTAAAAGCAAAATATTAATACAGTACAATAAAAAATATGAACAAGCTAAGCAAAGAACTAGATTTTGCACTTTTAATTTAGGTTAAGTTAATTTAGTTGAATTTGGAAGAAAGGCCTGAATGTAGGGAACCTTCACACAAAATTAGACCACAATATCTCAATCCAAACTTAAGTTATTGAGCAAAAAACATTTTCAATTTTAGGCAACATTTACTGTGACACAACTGGCCCTTTTCCATCCTAGGCCTGCACTTAAGCTATCTACAAACATGAGCTGTCTCCGTAGGATGACATATGCCCCCGATAAACGCTTTGATAGAAATTATGAGCAATTTTTGAAACCTTAACGCATTTTTCTAAACCTAAATGCGGACCCTAAGTTCAAGGTCAAGGTCAAAGGGGTCAAAATTTGTGTGCGTATGGAAAGGCCTTGTCCATATACACACAAAAGTGTACACATGCATACCAAATATGAATGTTACATCTGAAGCGACATAGAAGTAATGAACATTTTTCGTAACCTAAATGCAAAGTGTGACGGACAGACAGACAGACAGATCACTATATGCCCTCCTTCGGGGACATACAAATATAAAGCACAAAACCTTCATCCAAACAAAAGTTATTGAGCCGAAATACTCCCCCTATTTGTAGCAACAGTGGCATTACGCCACTAACTTCAAATGCAATCCCTCACTAGATCAGCCTGACTCCTACTACATGTTCTAACCCTTTGCCCTACAAGGCGAAAAGTGAAAAATGTTTTTGCAACCAGCTCATCTGTTTGCTGCTCATCAGTAACTAAGTGTTGGAAATGAAGCCTTCAAAATTGAATTAAGTAAGAAAGGTCTTTAATTAAATTTTACTTTCTAAGGGACTACACATGCGTCAAAATACGTATCTAAGTGGTAAAGGGTTAAATGCAAACTTTCAAATAATTTAAACTTGCAAGGAACCTTTACCTGACAAAAGGGAGCAAAATCATGCAAAAAGAATGGTAAAAAGTAATAGGTTGGTAAGTGACCGTTTATGAATTTATAAACACCCTGAACACATGTCAATCCCCCGCCAATATGCTTCTGGACACAAAAGTGTTATATTTGACACTCAAAAAAGCATTTTTTCAAGATACAAAGGGCCATTTCTCCGTTATTAACAGATGGTGTACAATGACATTTGGGGTGCATCATCCTCTTATACATATATATACTCATACCAAGTTTCAATGAAATCCGCCAAAGCATTTCCAAGATATGGCTGCGGACGGACGGACGGATGGACGGACAACGCCAAAACAATATCCCTTCGCCTATGGCTGGGGATAATAACTGTAGTTGACACAGAGATATGCAGTTGTTGCTTGAATTTTCTAAGAACAAGAGGCATAATTCTCCATAATTGCAGGTCAGATTTATGGGCCTTGGTAAGTTACTTCGCTTGATGATCTCAAAAATATATATGAGAATCGCTCTGCGAAAATGGGGTTTAAATGCGTGTGTGTAAAGTGTCTTTCGAGATTAGCATGTGTAGTCTGCACAAACTAATCAGGGACAACACTTTCCGCTTTTGTTGTACTTTTTGATCAATGGCAGACTGTTCTTGAAAAAAAAAAACAGTTTTGGCAGAAAGCGTCATCGCTGATTAGCTTGTGCACACTCCATGTGGAAAGTTCCAACTCTAATACCTCTCTGGACCTCATGAGATACCGCACAAGTCGTCCCCGTAACACTGCCAGCGTCTGGTTATCAAAGTCTGGTGGACTGATACCTGAACAAAGGAGACAACATTGCAACAGCACTTTCAATATATTGACCCCAAAAAGTAGAGACGGCAAAGTGTTTTATTAAGGGTCTGGCAATTGGCATGGCTGGTCTGGAGCTACCCTGGCTTCATATGGCACAACACCCATTTTCATGACATGGGTCAATTAGATTTTGCAAATTATAAAAAAGTGTCTGATAAACCATTAAAATTACAGTCCAAAGAAACTGTATAAAATCGATAGGTGGCCTTGACCATTCTTGTGTGACCCTTATTTAAAGTGCTACAGACACGTGCCATCTATACATCATCAACAATAATTCATGAGTTTTAGCCCATGCAGATTCCTGGATGTTCACACGCATATACAGGTAAATGGCTTTATATCCCCGCACCTACTTTATTAATCATAACAATGAATGCCATGGTTACCTGTGACGCTGTCCACAAGCACCTGCCACCTGGGCAGCTCTTGTTCAAGGTGACGTATTTCCCGCTTGTTCTTGCGGTCTGCTATAGAGAGTTCGTGCTCCAGTATATCATCCTTGGCATCCTGAAATTGTCATAGAATCATGAACACAGGGAATAATGGAATCGTGTTCTGAGAAAACTGGGCATAATGCATGAGCGTAACGTGTCGTCCCAGATTGGGACTGCACACGCTAATCAGGGACGACACTTTCCGCCTAAATTGGATTTTTGCTAAGAAGAGACTTTCTTTAAACAGAAAATATAATAAAACCGGAAAGTGTCCTCCCTGATTAGCCTGTGTGGACTGCACAAGCTAATGTGGGACGACACTTTATGCACATGCATTATGCCCAGTTTTCACAGAATGCGACTCAATGGGTGTTAGTTTAATGTTGAACAAGGATAAGTTTAGTTCCTTGAACCAGCCTAACCCAAAGATTTTGTTAAGGCTACGAATTGCTGCTGATGCGAATGGGTTTGATCTTTTTTTCATTAAGTGTTCTACATGTGTATATGTAACAGCATTTCTTCAAAGCTAAAACAAGGACAAAAGGATAATATTTGGGCACTAAGGCACAGAGGTAATTCTGATTTTAAAATTCAGGCGAAGGGGTGCCCATGCGCTTAACCCTTTCCCACTTAGAAGCAAAGTGAAAATTGCAATGTGCAAACAGCATAAAACCAGAACAGCCTGCGAGTAACTCGTAGTTTATTCAGGTTTTATGCTGCTTGCTGCTCACCCGTATCTAAGGGTTGGAAATGAAACCTTTAAAACTTAAATCTAGTAAGAAAGGTCTATATTAAAAATTTAACTTTCCAAGGGACTAGAAATGCGTCAAAACACTTAACTATGTGGTAATGGGTTACAAGGCCTGGGAAAAGGCCTGTTGAGATTTAAAAAATCAGGCACAACTCACTCTTGACTTGGCAAGTGGTTTACAGTGCACATCAATGTATACCAATTATGTCAAATAGAACAAGGCAGGCACTTTCAAACAGTTTTTAGCAATCAATGATGAATGAACAATTTAACAGAAAACATGCACATGTAACAATAGCATTGAAATTCAGCAACAAAGAAGTAAGCAAGCAAACAATACCAAAAATAAGGCGTAATGCCATTCAACATTTCTTACCAGAACATGTTTGGTGTTAAATAACTGCAATAAGAGGCACTCGAATCAACGCAATTTTAAAGTCACTACAATTTTAGAACAAAGCCACTACAATTTTAGAGCACAATTAACATATAAAACAACTTACATATTAGCTTTAAAACTTGATTGAATATGCCATGTATCATTGTATCTGTGTATAACATTAAAAGCTAGAGCCATATGACTTGATTGAATATGCCATGTATCATTGTATCTGTGTATAACATTAAAAGCTGGAGCCATATGACTTGATTGAATATGCCATGTATCATTGTATCTGTGTATAACATTAAAAGCTGGAGCCATATGACTTGATTGAATATGCCATGTATCATTGTATCTGTGTATAAAATTAAAAGCTGGAGCCATATGACTTGATTGAATATGCCATGTATCATTGTATCTGTGTATAACATTAAAAGCTGGAGCCATATGACTTGATTGAATATGCCATGTATCATTGTACCTGGGTATAACATTAAAAGCTGAAGCCATATGACTTGAATGAATATGCCATGTATCATTGTATCTGTGTATAACATTAAAAGCTGGAGCCATATGACTTGATTGAATATGCCATGTAACATTGTATCTGTGTATAACATTAAAAGCTGGAGCCATATGACTTGATTGAATATGCCATGTATCATTGTATCTGTGTATAACATTAAAAGCTGGAGCCATATGACTTGATTGAATATGCCATGTGTCATTGTATATGTGTATAACATTAAAAGCTGGACACATATGACTTGATTGAATATGCCATGTATCATTGTATCTGTGTATAACATTTAAAGCTGGAGACATATGACTTGATTGAATATGCCATGTATCATTGTATCTGTGTATAACATTAAAAGCTGGAGCCATATGACTTGATTGAATATGCCATGTATTATTGTATCTGTGTATAACATTAAAAGCTGGAGCCATATGACTTGATTGAATATGCCATGCATCATTGTATCTGTGTATAACATTAAAAGCTGGAGCCATATAACTTGATTGAATATGCTATGTATCATTGTATCTGTGTATAACATTAAAAGCTGGAGCCATATGACTTGATTGAATATGCCATGTATCATTGTATCTGTGTATAACATTAAAAGCTGGAGCCATATGACTTGATTGAATATGCCATGTATCATTGTATCTGTGTATAACATTAAATGCTGGAGCCATATGACTTGATTGAATATGCCATGTATCATTGTATCTGTGTATAACATTAAAAGCTGGAGCCATATGACTTGATTGAATATGCCATGTATTATTGTATCTGTGTACAACATTAAAAGCTAGAGCCATATGACTTGATTGAATATGCCATGCATCATTGTATCTGTGTATAACATTAAAAGCTGGAGCCATATGACTTGATTGAATATGCCATGTATCATTGTATCTGTGTATAACATTTAAAGCTGGAGCCATATGACTTGATTGAATATGCCATGTATCATTGTATCTGTGTATAAAATTAAAAGCTGGAGACATATGACTTGATTGAATATACCATGTTTCATTGTATCTGTGTACAACATTAAAAGCTGGAGCCATATGACTTGATTGAATATGCCATGTATCATTGTATCTATGTATAACATTAAAAGCTGGAGCCATATGACTTGATTAAATATGCCATGTATCAGTGTATTTGTGTATAACATTAAAAGCTGGAGCCATATGACTTGATTGAATATGCCATGTATCATTGTATCTGTGTATAACATTACAAGCTGGAGCCATATGACTTGATTGAATATTCGAATTTTCGAAAGTTCAAGGTCCAGGTCATAGGGGTAAAAAAAAATTTGCGTATGGAAAGGCCTTTTCAATATACACATGCATACCAAATATGAAGGTTATATCTCAAGGGACATAGAAGTTATGAGCAAGTTTCGAAACCAAAATGCAGATTTCGAAACCTAAACGCGGACCCTAAGTTCAAGGTCAAGGTCATAGGGGTAAAAAAAATTGTGCATATGGAAAATCCTTGTCCATATACACATGCATACCAAATATGAAGGTTATATCTCAAGAGACATAGAAGTTATTAGCATTTTTCGAAACTTAAACGCAGATTTCGAAACCTAAGCCTAAGTTCAAGGTCACAGGGCTGAAAAGTTGTGTGCGTATGGAAAGGCCTCGTCCATATACACATGGATACCAAATATGAAGGTTATATCTCAAGGGACATAGAAGTTATGAGCATTTTTCGAAACCTAAACGTAAAGTGTGATGGAAAGACAGACAGACAGACAGACAGACAGACGGACGAACAGTCCAATCACTATATGCCCCCCAGTCCAGAGAATCATGCCACGAAAAGCGCTCATTCAGGCAGGTCAGTTCTAACCATATTTACAGTTACAGATAATGGCAAGATGCCCATTATTGTGTGCTGCTGTCAACATCCCAGCATGATAAGAGCTAAGATGAATTTTTTCAACAACAATCATTTCTACGGACATCTGAAAACTACGAGGATTGCTTAGATAAGGTATAATATACATCCGACATTGTATCAGGAAGGATGGCAGACTTTGCTAAGTGGTAGACATTTTACTCCAGAACTCCAGGGGTTAGTGGTTCGAGCCCTGCTGAGGGTTATCTTTTTTGTCTATTTTTTAATGTTATTCTTGATTTTTTACTGTAGCTTTTTAGATACAATGCTTACATTTATCAATATAAAGCATTGAATGACAAACTTCCAAACCTGCCAAAGTCTGTGAAAAGGCCCCTTTAACAGTAAATAATTATTGTAAGTTATGAGAGACAGATTTATTAATGTAACATAGTCTTGTATGTTTAACAGTATGCAATGAAAGAAAGTAGACTATAATTTTAAATCAAGATAAGTGAATTGAAACATTTGAACTTATTACCATTGCAGATCCACTTTTATTTTTCTCAGTTGTCTATGAATATTCAAATAATTTTTGTTTTGTATACCTTAACAAAAATAACAAAAATGTGTATTGGATGAAAGGTAGCATAATTTATGCCATCATATATTTTTTGCCAAGCATTGTTTGCTCATACATTAGCAAACATAGTTTAACCTAATCAAGTATGTCCTGTAGGAGCTGTCTGATCAGAGTATTCTTATTTTTGGAAAAGTTGTTCAAGGTGTCATAAGGACTGAAGTTGCTTAGTACTATAACTCTGTAGTAGTGTATTGTGCAAGTTGTTTACTTGGCCTGGAAATTATCGCTTAAATAGAATATACGTGATCTTTATCAATATTATTCAGGACTCATTTAAAGCAATACATGATTATACCTTTTCATATGTGTATTAGAAAAGATTAATGTTTAGTAGAACCTGAGAAACAATTAAAGAGCCATTCAATGAGCTTTCCGTTGTACACAAAGTGTTGTATCTTTTGGAAAGTCTAGAACAGATTTAAGCTTAAGCTTAAGTTATAAATGAATGAGGACAATTTAAACTCGACTTGTTTGTACATTTTATTGTACTCAAAGTGTTTAGAAATTTTTCAACACGTCACTTAACTTTATATTTTAAAATTTAATAGATATAAGATTTTATGTTTAAAATCTCGTGCATACAACATCGAAGGATGCACTGTGTCGATAATGAGCATTTTTGTCAGTTCCTTGTCAAAAATGTAGTTAATTGCCAGAGATTAGTGTTATGTCAGTGTTAACTTCGAATAAATATCTTAAAATGTGACCTTTTAGCATGATTAGCAAAACAATGCACACTGTGAGCTTAATTACTGCATTGATCTGTGAATAAACTTGTGTGACATTTTTGTCTGGATATTTGGTTTTGTTTTTATTGCAAACAATACATTTTGAAATTAATAATGAAGCAAAATGTCTCAAAATGTCATTACTCCAGTACATATTGTGCATACATGTACCTATTTTTTATGAATATGAATTCTGAATTTTGCAATATTCTATGTATTTTAAATATCTTGAAATTATATATTTTACTGTATTTTAATTAACTTATTAGTCTAAACATATATTGTGAAAACATGCAAAACTGTTTAAGATTTTTATTACAAGAAGAATTATTAGAATACATGGTTAAACAGTACTTGGAAGCAACTTGAAACCACACCGGTCCAGTGCAGTTGTATGACAGTTTTATGGCCCCTAATTACCCTACCATGCTGAGAGACTGACCACAGCCCACATGTGGCCCATCAGCGGTAAAGCCCACATGTGGCCCATCAGCGGTAACTGTAAATATGCTTCAGCCAAGCCAGCTTGAATGAGCAGTTTTCGTGGCATGATTCTCTGGACTCGAAAGGGGGCATAAAAACACCATAATAGCCACAATTATGCTGTGCCTGGCAATGTAACATTTCCGAGTCTATGGTGTGAGATATCATTATACAGGTTAAATCCCAGAGATGTGTAGTGCACAATGCCCTTTGTCATAATATTATTTAATATCCCTACACAATTTGGGATAATTTGTTGCCATCAGCTTGGATAAACAAGAGGGTCAAGATGGCCCTAGTTCGCTCACCTGAGAGGAGTCTGTTCATTCAATCTTTACCAAATGTCAAACTTGACCTAGATATTGTCCAGACAAACATCCTGGTCAAGTTTCATCATTATTGAACCAAAACTTTGGCGTATGGAGTGGTTTTGTTTTTGTAAGATTTGACCTGGTGACAATATTTTGAGTTGACCCCTCTTACCAAACATCAAACTTTGCTTACAAAAATAAATATAATGACCAAGATTCATAAAATCTAAAATAAAATTGTGACCTCAAGAGTGTTTACAAGGATTTTGTATAATATAATGAAAATTTGGACAATCTAAAGCCTAAAGGCAATAATTTTTGCATTAATTATGTGATTTTGCTCATAATCAAACTTGACTGAGATCATTCAGCAACTTTGATAAAGAATGCTTGAGAAATGTGAATGCTAGAGTGTTTACAAACCAAATGTGGACTGGCGGACGTCGGACAAAGACCGCAGTGATTTTTTTTGCCAGAAATTACAGCCGATATTCGGCTGCTGACCAATTGCAAAAAATGACGTTTTTTCCCAAAAATTTGGTTAAAATTTCCCAAAAAAAGACAAAATTTTCCCAATAAAGCCAATAAGATTACAATGTAATTTAGCAATAATTTTGAACGAGTGCCGATTGAGTTGCCGAGTCGTCGCCGAACAACAACTGACTTACGTATTTTTCGCGAATTTAGCCGAATACGATTTTACGTTGCTATCCACATCTCTCTATATATTGCGGAGGATACCGACGATAGTCGATGTATCCCGATTGTAAACGCCTGTTTTTACACACGCCCAAGAAGTAGACGAGAAATTTGCGATGCGCTGCGAAAATGATAAATAACATTTAAATTAACAACGGATATCATATGGTTATTACGGAATAATTTAATGCGTGTGTCAATTAACGCAAAATATAACATTTGAGATAAAAACAACAAATATTTATTACAAATCTTCACAGTGAATGTGCATCACGGAAATCAGTGTTGGGAAATTGGAGTTATTCTACCGTTACTCACAAAGTTAATGCATTTAAGATGAGTATTGTTCGAAAATGGAAAGAGACAAACATGATATGATTTATATGTTAGTGGATCTGTGTAAAATCAGATTCATATGCATATTCTGCTTTATTATGTTTGTCACGCTTTACAGTTTACTGAAATAGCATTGAAGTGCAAGATGTTGAAAGGTAAAGAAATGAAATAAATTATTTTAACTCCATATAATACATCATTAACATAGCAAGACCACTAAAGCGTTTTTTTTTATAAATATGTGTTATTGTTTTCACCATTTGATATTTAATTTAAAAGAATACTGAATTAAATTCTTACTGTTAAAGAGGTTATGATTAAATGGTATATTTAAGAATCTATATAGATTATTGCAAGTTCAATATGAATGTGGAAGGATATTAACTTAACATTTGACTAAGTTTCACGATGATTAAGCAAAAATGTAAATTCTTTAGTGTTCGATCACAAGGTTTCTCTCTAGACACATAAGGAAAACTTTCCCACCACCCCTGGCAGCCATGTTTTTTGACCGATCGCGACCATTTGCGAACTCATCTGAGATATATATAAAACCAAGCTTTTCACCAATTTTCATGATGATTGGGCAAATAATGTGACTTCTAGAGTGTTCACAAGCCTTTTTTTACTCTATAAATATAAGAAAACTGCCCCCCCCCCCCCTGGCAGCCATGTTATTCAACTGCCTGGAACCATTTTCTAACTCAACTCTCATATCAAGGAAACAAATGTTCTGACCAAATTTTATGAAAATTGGGCCAAAAATGTGATTTCTAGAGTGTTAACATGTTTTTACTATAAACATATTGAGAAAAATGCCTCACCCACTGGTGGCCATGTTTTTTCACAGATCTGGACCATTTTCGAACTCGTCTGAGATATCAATAAAACCAATGTTTTGACCAACTTTCATGATGATTGGTAAAAAATTGTGACTTCTACAGTGTTTACAAGGTTTCTCTATAGCCAAATAAGGGAAACTGCCCTTCCAACTGGCGGCCATGTTTTTCAACGGACCTGTACATCCTTTAACCTCAAGCAACATATCATTAAGACAAACATTTTGACAAAGTTACATGTACATGAAGATTGGGCATGAAATGTGACTTCTACAGTGTTCACAAGTTTTTTATTTTTGACCAAGTGACCTAGTTTTTGACCCGGCACGACCCAGTTTCGAACTTGACGGAGATTTCATAGGGACAAAGCTTCTGACCAAGTTTCATGAAGATCTGACAATAAATGTGGCCTCTAGATTGTTTACGAACAAATGTTAATGGACGGACGACAGAGAAAGACTGGCCACAAAAGCTCAGCTAGAAAGTTATATGAAAATGTCTTTGTATATAGTGGTCTCGCATCAAACAAAACCAATATTACTGACATAAATGTATCTATAATGTCCATGGAAACCACACTATTGGCAATTGACCTTACTGATAAACTTGTTTTTCCATGGCCCCCAGTGGGCACCCAAACGTTGCTGCAGCGTTGTATTTAGGTTGCATTCAAACGTTGCAGTTTGGTTGTACCAATGAAAGTTTTTCTGACGTTTTTTCCAAACGTTGCTGCAACGTTGTATTTAGGTTGCATTAAAACACAGTATTTTTAAATTCTATTTTTTTTAAATAATACAAAATTAAAAAATAAAAATATTAACTGCCAACCGCTCTTTTGATTAGAATCGGCAGTTAAAGACATTTTCGAGTTTGTTTCTTAGAAAGAAATTATTTGATGTCTATAGAGGAGTTAATGAAACGCTCGCCAAGTGGGAATCGAACCCACCAACTCCCGATCGCTAGGCGGACACCTCATCCACTACACCACGGCAATAATTGAAATTTTCAGACAAAAATGTTGACTTTTTATTTTTGGTTGAAACTTTGAAACTAGATTCTATCATTTTAATGCATAACACAACTTAAACAAAATATTTTATCCGGCGATTTTGAGTTTAAGTTCATCTTTAGCATCTTTAAGTTAAAGCAACTGATCTGTAAAATTAAAACAAGAAGGCCAAGATGGTCCTAGTTTGCTGAGAGGAGTCGGTTAATTCAATCTTTACCAAATGTCAAACTTGACCTAGATATTGTCCAGACAAACATCCCGGTCAAGTTTCATCATTATTGAACCAAAACACTGGCGTATGGAGAGTTTTTGTTTTTGTAAGATTTGACCTGGTGACCTATATTTTGAGTTGATCCCCTTAACCAAACATTAAAATTTGCTTACAAAAATAAATATTATGACCAAAATTCATAAAATCTTAAACAAAATTGTGACTTCTAAAGTGTTTACAAGCATTTTGTATAATATAATGAAAATTTGAACAATCTAAGGGCAATAATTATGGCATTAATTAATTGATTTTGCTCATTATCAAACTTGACGGAGATCTTTCAGCAACTTTGATAAAGAATGCTTGAGAAATGTGAATGCTAGAGTGTTTACGGACGGCGGTCAAAGACCAATCCTAAAACCTCACCTGAGCAATCAGGTGAGCTAAAAAGTGTGTTTCACCGATCTGAGCCATTTTCCAACTTGTCAGAGAAATCAATAAAACCATTGTATTGACTAAGTTTCACGATGATTAGGCATAAAAATGTGCCTTCTTACGTGTTCGATCACAAGGGTTCTCTATAGTCACATAAGGAAAACTGCCCCCCTGGCCGCCATGTTTTTTTTACTGATCTGGACCATTTGCGAACTCATCTGAGATATATATAAAACCAATCTTTTCACCAAGTTTCATGATGATTGGGCAAATAATGTGAGTTCTAGTGTTTACAAGCTTTTTTTACTATATAAATATAAGAAAACTGCTCCCCCCCCACCCCCCCCCCCCCCGGCAGCTGTTATTCAACTGACCGGAACCAATATCGAACTCAACTCCTGTATCAACGAAACAAATGTTCTGACCAAATTTCATAAAAATTGGGCCAACAATGTGACTTCTAGAGTTTTCACATGTTTTCACTATATACATAAAGAGAAAAATGCCCCACCCACTGGCGGCCATGTTTTTTTCACCGATCTGGACCATTTTCAACCTCGCCCGAGATATCAATAAAACCAATGTTTTGACCAACTTTTATGATGATTTGGCCAAAATTGTGTTTTCTACAGTGTTTACAAGGTTTCTCTATAGCCAAATAAGGAAAACTGCTCCGCCCACTGGCGGCCATGTTTTTCAACCGCCCAGAAACACTTTTGAACTCAACCAACATATCATTAAGGCAAACATTTTGACACAGTTACATGAAGATTGGGCATGAAATGTGTTTACAAGGTTTTTCTTTTTTGTGACCTAGCGACCTAGTTTTAGACCCAGCATGACCCAGTTTCGAACTCGATCGAGATATAATCTTCTGACCAAGTTTCATGAAGATCCGACAATAAATGTGGCCTCTAGAGTGTTTACGAACAAATGTGGACGGACGACGGACAAAGACCGGTCACAAAAGCTCACCTGAGCAATTAGGTGAGCTAAAAATAACCATAGAGTTTCACTACAAAGTTGTACCCATTTTTTCTTTAAGCACATCTGTATATTTGTAGCCATAAGCTTATTTTGCAAATGAAAGTGATTTAAAACAGAAAGATGAAAATATTGAAGACAAAAGGATTTTTTCATACACTAATTTGAAGAAATATTAAGAAAAATACTGTGAAACCAATATTATTTGTCGGACCATAATTTCTCTCATCCACGAAATCAAATCTCCCAAGTCAAAAGTCTTAGATCTGCCATAATACAAACAAGAGGGCCATGATGGCCCTGTATCGCTCCACTGTTGAAAAAAGGCTGAAACAAATATTCTCTGCATGTGCAAATACTTAAATATAGGCCCTATTTTAGCACATGTACACTTTTGTGACCCCCTGGGCTGGGTCAAATTTAACCCCAGGGGAATAATTTGAGCAAACTATGTAAAGGACTACTATATCTCACGACATCTACATACAAAATATGGTAGCCCTAGGTGACCCCAAGGGCATAATTTGAACAAACTTGGTAGAGGACTATAAGAAGTTACTGCATAGCAAATTTGGTAGCCATAGACTGAATGGTTTTCGACAAGAAGATTTTTAAAGATTTCACAAAATAGGCGCTTTATAAGCGTTTATTCAATTTTGTGACCCCCAGGGCAGGGTCAAAGTTGACCCCAGAGGCATTATTTGAACAAATTTGGTAGAGGGTTATTAAATGTCACTATATACCAAATTTGGTAGCCCTAGGCCCAATGGTTATGGACAAGAAGAATTTTAAAGTTTTCACAAAATAGGCCCCATATAAGCGTATGTTCAGTTTTGTGACCCCCCGGGCAGGGTCAAATTTGACCCAAGGGGCATCATTTGAACAAACTTGGTAGAGAACTATAAGATGTCACTACCTACCAAATTTGGAAGCCCTATGCCTTATGGTTAAGGACAAGAAGATTTTTAAAGTTTTCACAAAAAAGGCACTATATAAGCATATAATCAATTTTGTGGCCCCCAGGGCAGGGTCAAATTTGACTCCTGGGTCATAATTTGAACAAACTAAGTAGAGGACTATACAATGTCACTACATACCAAATTGTGTAGCCCTAAGCCTAATGGTTATGAAAAATATTTTTTTAAGTTTTCACAAAATAGGCATTATATAAGCATATGTTCAATTTTGTGACCCCCGGGGTAGGTTCAAATTTGACCCCAGGGATAAAATTTGAACAACTTTGGTAGAGGACTATCAGATGTCAATACATAACAAATTTGATAGCCCTAGGCCGGATGGTTATGGACAAAAAGATTTTTGAAGTTTTCACAAAATAGGCTTTATATAAGCATATGCTCAATTTTGTGACCCCCCGGGGCAGGGTCAAATTTGACCCCAGGGGCATAATTTGAACAAATTTGGTAGAGGACTATTAGATGTCACTACATACCAAATTTGATAGCCCTGGGCCGATGGTTAAGGACAAGAGATTTTTAAAGTTTTCACAAAATAGGCCTTATATAAGCATATGTTCAATTTTGTGACCCCCCGGGGCAGGGTCAAATTTGACCCCAGGGGCATAATTTGAACAAATTTGGTAGAGGACTATTAGATGTCACTACATACCAAATTTGATAGCCCCAGGCCGATGGTTAAGGACAAGAGATTTTTAAAGTTTTCACAAAATAGGCCTTACATGTATATAAGCATACGTTCAATTTTGTGACCCCCGGGGCAGGGTCAAATTTGACCCCAGGGGCATAATTTGAACAAATTTGGTAGAGAACTATTAGATGTCACTACATACCAAATTTGGTAGCCCTTGGCCTAGGCCCAATGTTTATGGACAAGAATATTTTTAAAGTTTTCACAAAATAAACTCTATATAAGCGTATGTTCAATGTTGTGACCCCCAGGGCAGGGTCAAATTTGACCCCAGGGGCATAATTTGAACAAACTTGGTAGAGGACTATAAGATGTCACTTCATACCAAATTTGGTAGCCCTAGACCCAATGGTTATGGACAAAAAGATTTTTTTAAAGTTTTCACAAAAAATAACTTAAATAAGGCCTTTATAAGCATATATTCAATTTTGTGACCCCCGGGGCAGTTTCAAATTTGACCTCAGGGGCATAGTTTGAACAAACTAAGAAGAGAACTATTACATGTCAATACATACCAAATTTGGTAGCCCTATGCCATACAGTTGTGGACAAGATTTTTTTTTAAGTTTTCCCACAATAGGCCTTATATAAGCATATGTTCAATTTTGTGACCCTCGGGCAGGGTCAAACTTGACCCCAGGAACATAATTTGAACAAACTTGGCAGAGGACTATAAGATGTCACTACATACCAAATTTGGTAGCCCTAGGCCCAATGGTTATGGACGAAAAAATTTGAAAGTTTTCACAAAATAGACCTTATAAAAGCATATGTTCAATTTTGTGACCCCCGGGGCAGGGTCAAATTTGACCCCAGGGGCATAATTTGAAGAAATTTGGTAGAGGACTATAGGATGTCTCTACATACCAAATTTGATAGCCCTAGGCCCAATGGTTATGGAAGAGAGGATTTTTAAAGTTTTCACAAAATAGACCTTATATAAGCATATATTCAATTTTGTGACCCCGGGGCTGGGTCAAATTTGACCCATGGGGCATAATTTGAAGAAATTTGGTAGAGGACTATTAAATGTCTCTACATACCAAATTTGATAGCCCTAGGCCCAATGGTTATGGACGAGAGCAGCGATTGTTTTTGTCCAATTGGGAAATTTACCCGTACTGGTCCAATTGGGAAAAATTGAGTCGTGAAAGCCTGAAAATTGGGAAAAATCGAGTCGTGAAACCCTCAAATTGGGAAATTGGTGTATTTGATTTTATGCTCCCAAATACTTTAAAATTGATATCTAAGTGTGTTCAAGCTGTCAATATTATATTTACCTAGGTTCAAACCATAGAGCTGCATAGGGAAACTAACAAAATGTTGCATTTTCCAAAAATAAAATAAAAAAATAATATTCATTTTTTATTTTTTTACCTTTAATTGGTTATATTTTGGACAGCAATTGGGAAATTTGTAGTATTTTTATAATTGGGAAAGTGCCGTTTACCGGTACTTTATAAAGAAGGAAAAAATCACTGGAGAGATTTTGAAAGCTTTCACAAAATAGGCCTTATATAAGCATATGTTCAATTTTGTGACCCTCGGGCAGGGTAAAACTTGACCCCAGGAGCATAATTTTAATAAACTTGGCAGAGGACTATAAGATGTCACTACATACCAAATTTGGTAGCCCTAGGCCCAATGTTTATGGACAAAAAGATTTTTTAAGTTTTCAAAAAATAAGACCTTTATAAGCATATATTCAATTTTGTGACCCCCGGGGCAGTTTAAAATTTGACCCCAGGGGCATAATTTGAACAAACTAAGAAGTGAACTATTACATGTCACTACTTACTAAATTTGGTAGCCCTATGCCATACAGTTATGGAAAAAAAGACTTTTAAAGTTTGCACAAAATAGGCCTTATATAAGCATATGTTCAATTTTGTGACCCTCGGGGCAGGGTCAAACTTGACCCCAGGGGCATAATTTGAAAAAACTTGGTAGAGGACAATAAGATGTCATTACATACCAAATTTGGTAGCCCTAGGCCCAATGGTTATGGACAAAAAAATTGACAGTTTTCACAAAATAGACCCTATAAAAGCATATGTTCAATTTTGTGACCCCCGGGGCAGGGTCAAATTTGACCCCAGGGGCATAATTTGAAGAAATTTGGTAGAGGACTATAGGATGTCTCTACATACCAAATTTGATAGCCCTAGGCCCAATGGTTATGGACGAGAGGATTTTTAAAGTTTTCACAAAATAGACCTTATATAAGCATATATTCAATTTTGTGACCCCGGGGCTGGGTCAAATTTGACCCCAGGGGCATAATTTGAAGAAATTTGGTAGAGGACTATTAAATGTCTCTACATACCAAATTTGATAGCCCTAGGCCCAATGGTTATGGACGAGAGCAGCGATTGTTTTTGTCCAATTGGGAAATTTACCCGTACTGGTCCAATTGGGAAAAATTGAGTAGTAAAAGCCTGAAAATTGGGAAAAATCGAGTCGTGAAACCCTCAAATTGGGAAATCGGTGTATTTGATTTATGCTCCCAAATACTTTAAAATTGAAAACTAAATGTGTTCAAGCTGTCAATATTATATTTACCTAGGTTCAAACCATAGAGCTGCAAAGGGAAACAAACAAAATGTTGCATTTTCCAAAAAAAAAAAAAAATAAAATATTTTTTTATATATTTTTTTAGCTTTAATTGGTAAAATTTTGGACAGCAATTGGGAAATTTGTACTATTTTCATAATTGGGAAAGTGCCGTTTACCGGTACTTTATAAAGAAGGAAAAAATCACTGGAGATATTTTGAAAGTTTTCACAAAATAGGCCTTATATAAGCATATGTTCAATTTTGTGACCGCGGGGGCAGGGTCAAATTTGACCCTAGGGGCATAATTTGAAGAAATTTGGCAGAGGACTATTAGATGTCACTACATACCAAATTTGATAGCCCTAGGCCCAATGGTTATGGACGAAAAGATTTTGAAAGTTTTCACAAAATAGACCCTATATAAGCATGTGTTCAATTTTGTGACCACCGGGGCAGGGTCACATTTGACCCCAGGGGCATAATTTGAAGAAGTTTGGTAGAGGACTATTAGATGTCTCTACATACCAAATTTGATTGCCCTAGGCCAAATGGTTATTGACGAAAAGATTTTGAAAGTTTTCACAAAATAGGCCTTATATAAGCAAATTATCATTTTTGTGATTCTCGGGGCAGGGTCAAATTTGATCCCAGGGGCATAATTTGAACAAATTTGAAAGAGGTTCACCCCACGAACATTTCTGAGAAATTTCATCAGAATTGGACCAGTAGTTTAGGAGAAGATGTTTTATGGAAAAGTCAGCGCACGCACACACGGCTGCACGCTTGCACAACTGACACAGGACCATGACATAAGCCCCGCTGGCCTCTGGCCAGTGGAGCTTATAAAAACAGCACATTTCACAAAAAACAAAACGATTCCAACCTTCAGATCCTCGTCCGTGAGTAAATCCTCGGCATCGGAGAAGTTGAGGATGTGATCCCCCCGCGGCATGGGCTGAATGGACTGGTCCGGCAGGAGATGGTACTGCTTCATCAGCAGCCAATGGGTGTGCAGGGACTTGGCAGTGCGGCTCGGGTAGAACACATCTGGGTACTTGTCTAGCAAGTCTTGGAAAGTCTCGAGGGTTGGTGTGCTCGTCTGATAACAGAAAAATGCAGGATTCAGTGTGTTTTTTCTTTTTATTTTATGCTTCCGGTGGTTTATAAAGAAATATCAGTGAAATAAAACTGGTATTTCACTTTTTTAAACAGTGATAAATAACAGTGAAAAATAACAATATTTTTCACTGTTTTACTGTGAAATGACATCATTTTTTCAACAAAATGACGTCATAAATCCAGCGACATTATCAAGTTAAACTCTTTTACAATGTACATAAACAATGAAAAAGCATTAAATAAAAAGAAAATTTGTTGGATTCGATGGAATATCGATTTTATTTCACTCGTGATCATAAAGAATACATATTTTCACTTGTGGCAGCGCCACTCGTGAAAATATTATTTTATATGATAACTCGTGAAATAAAATCGATATTCCATCGAATCCAACAAATATCCTCTCTATATTTTGCAGCATGTGCCTTTTGGATTGGGAAAAATAACGCCAAGAATGGGAAAAATGAAACATTATTTACATTTTTATCAATAACAATATTCCAATGGTTTATAAGTGTATGTTCAGCTGCATTAAAAAAAAATGTACTATTAAGTGCTACAGAATCAAATTGCTGTTTAATAAACTCAATAAGCAAAATATTGATTTAACTGGAAACATTTGGCCTTTTTTGGGGGAAATGATGGTCAGAATTTTAGGAACAATCTTACTTTTTGCCATTGGGTAACAGCCTCTAAGAGGCTTACATTTTGGGAGAAAATATCACTGGAATTTAACCTTTACCACATTGATACACATTTTGACCCGTTTTTAGTCCCTTAAAAAATCCCATTAAAGACCTTTCTTTTTAGATTCAAGTTGTAAAAGGCATCATTTCCAACCCAAACATACTGATCAGCAGCAAAAAGGATAAAACCTGAACAGCCTTCATGTCACTTGCAGGCTGTACTCGTTTTATGCTGGTTTGATTTTACCTTCAATCAAAATTACAGCTTAATATCTCAAACCAAGGTTTTATTTTTTATTTTCACAGAAAATAATATTAAAATACCTCAATCCAAACAAGTCATAAATAAGTTTTTTCACTTTGAGTAAATTTCCGAGTCTGGTAGTCGTATGCTGTAATATTCTGTAAAAGCACACAAAGTTCAATGTTTTTTCCAAAAAGAAAGAACTGCAGTCCAAAACACTTTACAGATGGTATCTATTGAAGTCCTAACAAAAAGGGAACACTTAAAGAGGGTATCTTTTTAAGTCCTAACAAAACGGAGAAAACTAACAGAGGGTCTCTTTCTAAGTAAAACAAAGGGCAAAACTTGCAGAGGTCTCTTTCTAAGTTTCAACAAATGGGGGAACACTTACAGAGGGTATCTTTCTAGGTCTCAACTCAAGGGGAACACTTGCAGATGGTATCTTTTTAAGTCCAAACAAAATGGAACACTAACAGGGTATCTTTTTAAGTCCAAACAAAGGGGAATCACTTGCAGAGGGTATCTTTCTAAGCCTCAACAAAGGATGGAACGCTTAAAGAGGGTATCTTTCTGAAGCTCATATCTCCATGCAAGTTTCGAAACATAAAAACATTATGCATCCCAAAATTAACACAACCATATTCTGTAAATACCTAACTTTATATAAAAAAGCTTCTTTTTTATTAAATATTATCACAGGTGCATTTTTTTAAATTGTTTAAATGAATGAAATGGACAAATCTTATAATTTTGGACAAAATGTTATAATTTTAAAAGAAATTCCTTTATCATTGTTAAGGCAATAGTGCTGCATATTATGATGAGGAAGTGCCAACAAATAGGGAGCACTTACAGAGGGTATCTTTCCCAGCAACTCCTCCTCAGGTTTGCTGTAGAGTGCCTTGGCCTGCACAGTGGCCAATACATCTGGGTGGAACTGCTTCATGGCTTGAACCGATAATCTGAAATGCATGCGAACATTTCCATTGATTATAATTATGTTTATAGATTAAAAAAGGCAAGGACCCACAAACCGATGGCCCATACAATTGTGTGTGGCCCTTTATCTGATTTAATGTGAAAAACCTTTGTACAAAGAGTATTCAAAGGGCCAGGGATAGCAAGTCTGGACATGAGCAAAACAAATATGTTTCCAGCCCTTAGTGACATGGGCTATGCACATCCTTTGTCAGACTGTGAGACAGATTGGCCACCCTGATGAACTATAACTGCCATGGCCATGTCACATATACAGCAAGCAACCGGAAGCTATGAGGTGTTTATATGTACCAGTTTAACCACCATAAACATCTGACAAACACAAACACAGTCCCTGTCCGCTTACCTTTTTTTATATGTTGCAGAATCTGATCTATAGGGGTATAATAAAAGACTATATGTGATATGACAACCAATTAATTAGAATAAAATAAGAACATACATTTATTCTTAATTACAAATCCTACATAACAGATTTAAACAAGAGGGTCCAAAAAGGCTTCATGTACTATTTCCACTAGGTACTTATATTCAATCATCCATTCTACACATCTTTAATGAAGCATGTTCTTTATTTTAAAATAATTTAATGTTAATATCAAGTAATACTAGATGTAAACGTATTAAAAGCCCATTAAAAAAGTCAAGAAACACTGGATGTAAATGAATAAACAAGAGCACCGCCTTGTGGGTGCAGACCGCTCATCTATTTTCTTTTTAAAGGTGAAGGGACTCTCATTTTCAATCACAAAGGAGGGAAGGGTGGAGTGAAGAGGGGTGTATAGTGTGGGGGCGTGGACATTTATTACTTCCAAAAATGCGAAATAAAAATGCAAAAAATAAAATTAAAATCGGAGGGGGGGGGGGGGGGGGGGGGATTCTTGGGTGCGATGGTTGGACTGAATTTCAAACATAAAATAATAAAAATAAATATTTGTGTTTTTTAACCGTTTCAAAAAAAAAAATTGGGGGTGGGGGTGGGGTGGGGGGGGGGGGATAGAGTGAAGGTGTAGTGGTCATTTGTGAGATGATCTTAAAAAAAAAATATATATATCATATAGGGGGGGGGGGGGGGGAATTCGGGGGGGGAGGGGGGGGGGGTGGGGGGGTATTCTTGGGTGCGATGGTTGGACGGTATTTCAAACATAAAATAATAAAAATAAATATTTGTGTTTTTTAACCGTTTCAAAAAAAAAAATTGGGGGGGGGGTGTGGTGGTAGGGGGGTATAGTATATTGTGAGGGTGTGGTGGTCATTTGTGAGATGATCTTTAAAAAAAAAAATATCAGGGGGGGGGGGGAATTGGGGGGGGGTGTCTTCTTGGGTGCGATGGTTGGACGGTATTTCAAACATAAAATAATAAATATTTGTGTTTTTTAACCGTTTCAAAAAAAAAAAAATTGGGGGGGGATGGGGTGGGGGGGGGTATAGTATAGTGTGAGGGTGTGGTGGTCATTTGTGAGATGATCTTTAAAAAAAAAAAAAAAAAAAAATTAGGGGGGGGGATTTGGGGGGGGGGGGGATTCGGGGGGGGGGGGGGGAGGGCACGGAGGGTGGTTTTGGTGAAGTCTATTGTGGTATGTCAGGTAAGAGTAGTTTTGTCAAAGTATCAATCAAATCTAATCATAAATAAAGAAGTTATGGCATTTTTAGCAAAATTTAATAATTTGACCTTGAGAGTCAAGGTCATTCAAAGGTCAAGGTAAAATTCAACTTGCCAGGTACAGTAACCTCATGATAGCATGAAAGTAGCCTTGATACTTTAGAAGTAAAGTGGATCGAAACACGAAATTTAACCATATATTCAAAGTTACTAAGTCAAAAAAGGGCCATAATTCCGTAAAAATGACAACCAGAGTTATGCAACTTGTCCTTTTACTGTACCCTTATGATAGTTTGCGAGTGTTCCAAGTATGAAAGCAATATCTATAATAGTTTAGGGGTAAAGTGGACCAAAACACAAAACTTAACAAAATTTTCAATTTTCTAAGTATAAAGGGCCCATAATTCCGTCCAAATGCCAGTCAGAGTTACATAACTTTGCCTGCACAGTTACCTTATGATAGTTAATAAGTGTTGCAAGTATGAAAGCAATAGCTTTGATAGTGTAGGAATAAAGTGGACCTAAACACAAAAGTAAACCAAATTTTCAATTTTCTAAGTATAAAAAGGGCACATAATTCTGTCAAAATGCCAGTCAGAGTTACATAACTTTGCCTGCACAGTCCCCTTATGATAGTTAGAAAGTGTTGCAAGTATGAAAGCAATAGCTTTGATACTTAAGGAATAAAATGGACCTAAACACAAAACTTAACCAAAATTTTCAATTTTCTAAGTATAAAAAGGGCACATAATTCTGTCAAAATGCACGCCAGAGTTATCTAACTTTGCCCGCCCAGTCCGCTAATGATAGTAAGTAAGTGTACCAAGTTTGAATGCAATAGCATTGATACTTTCTGAGAAAAGTGGACCTAAACGCAAAACTTAACCGGACGCCGACGCCGACGCAGACGCCGACGCCAAGGTGATGACAATAGCTCATAATTTTTTTTCAAAAAATAGATGAGCTAAAAATATAAAAGCCCATCAAAAAAGAGTGCCTTGTATGATTTGCTAAAAAAATGCTTCAAAATTGAAAATAAAAGCGTGTTCAGTTTTATATTTTCGGGTTGAACATGGATGGACAGGAGTTTAATTTCTTTAATTTTTTTTTTTTTGGGGGGGGGGGGGGGAGGGAAACATTCAATGGGGTATTTTTAAGTCTTATTTGGGAAAAAATATACTTTTTTAAAAAATGCTTCAAAACTGAGAATACAAGTGTTTTCAGTACTATTTTAACTACCGTTAAACTTATAACGCTGGATGGGAGATCAATTTTTTTTTTGGAGGGCGGGAAACCTTCACTTGGAAATTTTAAAGTCCCATTTGGGAAAAATATCTCCTTTTTTTTCTTTATTGGAAATGATTACCAATTACCGAACCGGATTTTAAACAGAAAACAAAACACTGCTTATTTTGCTACCATGTGGCAACTTAAATGTAACAGTTATATAACACACTTACTTGGAGATGATGGGATCATAGAGAAGGCTGTACCAGCGCTCCTGAATTTCTTTCAGGGTGAACTTGCATGAGAACTTCACACCCAGATACACTGCTGTCAGGTCATTGGTCTGAAAGGGTAGCATGATGCAAATTCCAGGGTGTGTTTTTTAACAAGAGCAATATCGCATAAAATTTGTTGGCCTTCAAAAGAAATGGCCAGTCTATTAATATTATCAAAATAAATGTACTTAAGTTTTCACTAAGGGCTGCTTCTTACACTGTCCTTCACCAGATAAGCCAATGGCTTCAAAATAAACAAGTACATTTTTTTTTTTCATAAAACCTCCTATAATATCTTTATATGAGAAGAATTCTAAGTGAAAAAAACCCAAAGCTTTAACATTTTTTAGCCATGGGACACTTTGAGAAGCTTAGTGGATTGAGGAATTTGATTTTCAATATCCATAAAAATTCTGTAAAATAAGTGAAAATATGCACCTGTTGTACAGCAGTGATAAGGGCCAGATCATCCGTGGGCTTCCAGCGTCCCAGGTCCTTGGTACAGGCAGGGGGTCGGGGCTAAAACAGAGGACCAATTAAAATCATCGTCTTTTGGTAAGTGTGAATTTCACATATACAACACATTACACAACATTTAGATTGTTCATCCAAGATTATGATATAAATAAATTATGGAATATATATTATTAAATATCAATAAAATGAAAACCTTCATTTGGTGAATTCAATTCCTGACTTTAATTCCATAATGATTATGGAAACAATTCACACATTTTTATATAAGAAAATCTATTATTAAAAACTGCATACCCGAATTTTCTGCTTCTTTGACTTATTTCTAGACCTTGAGGTTTTGCACACTTTCCCTGTGTTGGGTCTCTTTTTGACCTCAGTGGGCATCGTCATGGTAACAACTTCTTTCTTCACTGGTTCCCGCAGAGGTCTTTCTGGTTCTGCCACTGTGGTTCCTGAGGCTTATAACGAAAACAGTCAAGCAAATTGCAATTCATTTTGGCCTGTGTAATATAAGAAAAATATGTATTATGTATAACAGACATCACATATGGGAGTTATCTACATGTATGATGCAACTAAGACATTATCAAGATCAATACAGTTAATTCAGATGAATTTTAATGTATATGCAAATAAATATGTATGCATAATGTTAAAATAACAAGAGGGCCATGATGGCCCTGTATCGCTCCACTGTTTTTTATGCGAAAAAAGCGTGCAATGCACATGGGTTGAAATGTACTCAAGCATGTGACTTTCTCTTTCTATCCCTCGTCCCACTGGGCGCTTAAAGTTGGAAGGATGAGCATTTTTATATATCAATTTGGCCCCAGGGGCATAATTTGAACAAACTTGGTAGAGAACTATAAGATGTCACTACATACCAAATTTGGTAGCCCTAGGCCCAATGGTTATGGACAGGAAGATTTTTAAAGTTTGCACAAAAGAGGCTTTATATAAGCAAATGTTCAGTTTTGTGACCCCTGGGGCAGGGTCAAATTTGAGCCCAGGGGAATAATTTGAACAAATTTGGTAGAGGACAATTAGATGTCACTACATACCAAATTAAGTAGCCCTAGGCTCTATAATTATGAACAAGAAGATTTTTAAAGTTTGCACAAAATAGGCCTTATTTAAGCATATGTTCATTTTTGTGACCCCCGGGACAGGGTCAAATTTGACCCCAGGGGCATAATTTGAAAAAACTTGGTAGAAAACTTTTAGATTTTAATACATACCAAATTTGGTAGAAATAGGCCCAATGGTTATGGACAAGAAGAATTTAAAGTTTGCACAAAATAGGCCCAATATAAGCATAGGTTCATTTTTGTGACCCCTGGGGAACGGTCAAATTTGATCCCAGGGGCTTAATTGAACAAATTTGGTACAGGACTATTAGATGCCACAACATACCAAATTTGGTAGCCCTATGCCATATGGTTATGTACAAGAATATTTTTAAAGTTTGCACAAATTAGGCCTTATTTAAGCGTATGTTCATTTTTGTGACCCCCAGGGGCAGGGTCAAATTTGACCCCAGGGGCATAATTTGAACAAACTAAGAAGAGAACTATTCGATGTCACTGCATACCAAATTTGGTTGCCCTAGGCCATACGGTTATGGACAAGAAGATTTTTAAAGTTTGCAAAAAATAGGCTTTATATAAGCATATGTACATTTTTGTGACCCCAGGGGCAGGGTCAAATTTGACCCCAGGAGCTTAATTTGAACAAATTTGTTAGAGAACTATTAGATGTCACTACATACCAAATTTGGTAGCCCTATGCCATACAGTTATGGACAAGAAATTTTTTTAAAGTTTGCACAATAGGCCTTATTCAACGTATGTTCATTTTTGTGACCCCCTGGGCAGGGTCAAATTTGACCCCAGGGGCATAATTTGAACAAACTAAGATGAGAACTATTCGATGTCACTACATGCCAAATTTGGTAGCCCTAGGCCATACGGTTATCAGGGCTCCCACTGGCCAAAAAGTTTCTGTAGCCAACATTTTAGCCAAATGGATTTTTTTGAAGCCAAATTTTAGAAACTGTAGCCAAAGTTTTAGCAAAGCATTCGGAGCCGCCTGTTGTAAGTATAGGCTACAGTAGTGTTAAAGAAGAAACTAAAAAAAGATGCTTTAATATGTATATTACTATAAT
The DNA here is from genome assembly GCF_020536995.1 of Dreissena polymorpha. Taxonomy (NCBI): domain Eukaryota; kingdom Metazoa; phylum Mollusca; class Bivalvia; order Myida; family Dreissenidae; genus Dreissena; species Dreissena polymorpha. The sequence continues at coordinate 43,927,575 of NC_068364.1, read as the reverse complement.
CATCATGTGTGCATAACAAAAAAACAACAGTTTACAACAAAAAATTTATAGATATACACACATAACTCAAGCACATGTTCATAAAATAAGCACACGATAAATTCACATTACATGAGCACATGATATCCTGAACATATATTTTAGCAAAAGGCCATAATCCGCCTCGACTTCAATCCAGCCCAAATCTTGAAATCACGTTTGAAATCAAACTTTTCCATTGGTGGGCTGTCTATGGACAAAATCAACAAGTTCTTCAAGTTTTCAATTTTAATAGAATTTCTGAGAGATGTTTTTATTAGATTTTGTTTACTAAACCCCCTCTCACAGTCAGCTGTTGCCACAGGAGCTAACAGTAGTCTGCAGGCTAATTCAGCACTGCCTGGATAGGGTTCTTTGTTTCTGATGGCCAAATTGCATGCAGTAGTAATGTCCTTTACAGACTTGTTGCCACTAAAAAAACTGGCCCTACAGAATTTTGAAAGTTTTCAATTCCTGTTTTGTTCCCTCATGGCCGAAAGAAGTCTTAGCCGACACTACAGCTGCTTCACTTTTGGATATTGCTGCAGCCTGCACATTTGTCATGGATGTGTTCAGACTAGACGCTTGTGAGGCCTCTTTGTGATCTGAAATAAACAAAATCAAATATGCTAAATTTCAAAACAAAAAGCTCATTTTGAAAAGTGTCAATATATATTTATTATGAACATAAATTATTATTGTTATTTGTAATATATTATGAACAATATAAAAAATATTCTTGTATATACATTTTAACATTAATGATTGTCATTCTTTTTTATTACCTTTTGATTTTTCGTGTTTTGAAATGTTGTCTTTTTTCAACATTCTACACCCAGATGTGAATGAATTTGATTTTTGAAACTGTATGCATATTTTGCAATACATCTTTTTTGATTTTGCATTATAATCTAACCACATGAATTCTGAAAGCCAAACATCTTTGAATGATCTATTATCAGATTTGCTTTTTTTTTGAGACCGGGTCATAAGAGTCAGAGTCCAAAGGACGCTTATTGCCTATGGTCGCCATTATGGCAGTCACAATTTCGGACACTTTCGCCGTAAATGTCAAGGGTTTTATACCCCTTCATCTATCGTCATTCACAATTGTAACGCATTTAGCCTTTAATCATTACAAACATTACGAACTTCTCGAAATTAAAATCAAATATCAACTCCTTACTTACGTTCATTGTATGACTAAGTTGATAATTCGCTAACGGCTTTTACTCAAATTGATTGAAATCGGCAGCAATCTTTAATCAGATGTAATTGTTTATTTAAGCCGATAAGATCAAGGGTTACACAAATGTTTTGTTTTCACACCAATCAGTTTCCTTTGTCTCGCAATCCGGTTCTGACAGGTGTTAATGCAGACTGCGTATCAATTTTGCGGGTCAATAACACGGCGATGTATTAAGGCACAGTCTACAGCAGCTGCTGAAAGAGTTTACTATCTGGGATGGCATTTGTCAAGAAAATAATCGTTTGGCGAAAACGTCCGGCGAATGATTTTTTCCTGACAAAAATCGTTCGCCGGACGTTTTCGCAAAACAATTATTTTATTCACCGAATTTGCTAAATTTTCGCCACTGGCGAATCTGGCGAACGGCAGCGGGAGCCCTGGTTATGAACAAGGAGGTTTTGAAAGTTTGCACAAAAAAGGCTTTATATAAGCATATGTTCATTTTAGTGACCCCCGGGACAGGGTCACATTTGACCCCAGGGGCATAATTTGAACAAATTTGGTAAAGGACTATTGGATGTTACTACATACCAAATTTGGTAGCCCTATGCCATACGGTTATGGACAAAAGATTTTTTAAGTTTGCACAAATAGGCCTTATTTAAGCGTATGTTCATTTTTGTGACCCCCGGGGCAGGGTCAAATTTGACCCCAGGGGCATAATTTGAACAAAGTAAGTAGAGAACTATTACATGTCACTACATACCGAATTTGGTAGATTTAAGCCCTATGGTAATGGACAAGAAGATTTGTAAAATTTGCACAAAATAGGCTTTATATAAGCATTTGTTCAATTTTGTGACCCCCGGGGCAGGATCAAATTTGACCCCTGGGGCATAATTTGAAGAAATTTGGTAAAGGACTATGAGATGTCTCTACATACCCAATTTGATAACCCTAGGCCCAATGGTTATGGACAAGAAGATTTTTAAAGTTTTCACAAAATAGGGCTTATATTAGCAAATTCTCAATTTTGTGACCCCGGGGCATGGTCAAATTTGACCCCAGGGGAATAATTTGAACAAATTTGAAAGAGGTTCACCCAAGGAATATTCCTGAGAAATTTCATCAGAATTGGACCAGTACTTTAGGAGAAGATGTTTAAAGAAAAAGTTAACGCACGCACGGACGCACGACGGACACAGGACCATGACATAAGCCCCGCTGGCCTCTGGCCAGTGGAGCTAAAAATGAACAGTACTTTTATAATAATATCATAAATATTCACTAAACATTATTTCTTAAAAAAAAACCTGTCTTTAGTGAAAGACTGACTCAAATTCACAAACTTAAAAATCTCTTACTTTTTCGATCGCGTGTCGGCCTTTCTTGCTTAAGCAAACTGGACTCCACCATTTCATCATCAAAACGCTTCCTTTTAATGGTACGCTTTGAGCTTCTCCGCTCTGATGAACCAGACAGGTCTGGATTTGGCATGAACCTTGACGAATGTGACGGCAACATATGTCGCTTTGAGTCATGGACAGAACTGGGTTCTGATGGCATGGTTTGCTGACTCACGTGTGACATGGCACTTTGCATGGACAACATTGGTGAAAATTGTGTAGTGTTGGGATCCATGCGAGGGGTAGAAATGTGGACGGAAGTTGCAGAATCAACTGGGGTTGGCTCCATCGAGGCACTCACTGATGACGGGGTCTCACCTGTGTATGAAGACATGTCTATTGTCTGAAGCACGCTATGCATATACAAAAAAGATTGTAAGTGACTTGACTTCCCAATAAGATTTATTATTCAGAGCAGTGCTTTCCACAGGAATTTTATTAGACGCCCCAGGGCTGATGGGGTGGGAAGGAATATCCCCTCCGTACTTTGTTTTTTCATTTTCAGAGGTCATTTGGTGCACTATGACTCTTGAAAACAACAACTATAAAGTCATTGATAAAGATATATTTACAAATTATTTTTAATTGTTTAAAACCTTTTTCACATAGATAGTATAATCCAGACTCAAAAGATTTCCCAAATACATCCGTATGAATCCGACTCCATTAGTGCATACTTACTACTTTTCCAGTTTCTTATGATTACCCGATAATCCCGTATATTCTTTTTTGAGCAAACTCTGGTATATATTGACCATAAAAGTGCTCAAGAATTTCAAAAAACAATTTTTACATATATTATAAAAGTATAAAATGAATAAAGCATAAGCCGCTATTTAAATATTTGATTAAATCCTCCCATTAAACATTCATGAATCACCTGACGTGATGTGTGCGTGTTAATAAAACAATCAATACACCCACGCTTTCCATGCAAATGATACAACCTTGTACATGCTGCATAATTTTCGCCCCCTTTCTATTGAGACAAAGAATCAACAGGATATAAATAAGCACAGTTTATTTGAAGCTAGAATTTGTCAACGTCGCGATAACATGATCGGAAGTGTGTTTTGGATTACAATCGAGTTAACATTAACATTAGGGATTGGATTTCGGATTACAAATATATTTATGCTCATTGGACATATCAACAAAACATTAAAAGCTGCATAATGATTTCAACGATAATTTGTTAAAACGCTTTACAAGTGGAAAACAATGTTTTGACAGTATAATGCTTGAAATGCACAATTTCCATGAGGATTACAGACAGTTGCTATCATCATTCTTCTAATTAACTGGCAAAGATTCCTGTGGCAATTACATGTACGTCACCAGTCGCCTACATGATGGCACTACAGGTATTGCATGCCTACAAGTGCTGTCGCTCATAATTTTAGCATGCGCTCTCATTGGTCAATATTGATTGTCCAAAACAATACGCTCTGTCTTTAGTTGGGTAAAGCAATACACCTTATTGTCAGAGAATCGGCTTTCAAACGTTTTGGCAAAGTCATTATTGCTTTGATCTTATAATGGCTAGCTGCAGAAAATGCGAAAATACACTGATCGGAAAAGTTCAGGCGCTCCAAAGACTCTGATATTGAAATTAAAGCGCCCCGGCAAGGGACCGTTAAATGGCCTGTGGAAAGTACTGATTCAAAGTAAACATTAAATTTAGCCCACAATCCTTATTTTGAAATCAATGCACTGTTCTAACACTATGTATTACACAGTAAAGTTTAGCATGCAGGTTTGTGTAATGTGAGCCAAGTAATAAGACCAATTATTACTTTCTGCTACAGCATACATGCCATAATTTTGTCTAGCCAATTATAAGACATTTAATGAAAAATTGTCAAGACATATGACCTTGCCGCAGGTAAACTTAAAAGAGTTCCTACATTTCAGTCTGTAATGATTGCTTAACAAAAAAAAGCTTCGAAGTTTTTCTATTGCATTCTAGCTTATAGTCTAGCTTATATTGATGCTGAATGTGTAAATAAAGTTCAAGAAACATATAATTTTGCCATTTTTTTGAAGTGTTAAAGGAGCCTTTTCACAAATTTTGGCAGATATTGAAGTTTGTCATTAAATGCTTTATTTTGATAAATGTAAACCTTAGATCTAGAAAGCTCCGGTAAAAAAAAAACAAGAATAAAATTTGAAAAATTCACCCTCAACTGGACTGATCTAAACGAATGTCGAACAAAACCCCTCCCGGATAAAAAACCTCCAGTTAGTTTTATAGGGGCCGGACGAAAACTCTCCCATGAATAAACGGGGACGGACGAAAACCCTCCCATAAATAAACGGGGACAGACAAAAACCCTCCCATGAAAAAAACGGGGGAGGACAAAAACCTTCCCAAGAAAAAACGGGACCGGTCAAACACCCTCCCGTGAAATCTGAGCCATGAATTCAAGTATCAACGATTGGCGGTCAACAGAATGTCTTCACGCAGCTTCATCGCTTTGACGTGAAACTGATCTCCCTCATGGTTGTGACTTGTGGTTGAGTTTATTGTCGTCATATTTATGTCCGTGACTACAGCGCCCTTACAAGACTTTGCCGCGCGTTGAAAACATTCCCAGCGTATAGTCGACATTGACGTTTTCTTCTTAGTGTAGACAAAGCCATTTGTGCAAGTCTTTTCTTTCCAGCTGAAGTGGTGATGATTTCCATTTTGGATGTGTGCCTTTACACAAACAAATCGCTTTTTATATGTTGCAGATTCACAGTATGATATTTTGATGAAATGTTGTCAGCATTGAGTGATTTTTTCGGATTAATGAATGCAACATTGTGTGAAGCAAAAACATTTGTCGGCATTTAATTGCTTTTAATTGATTCTGTGATTAAACTAATTAAAAATTAAAAGTAGTTGCAGATTCACAATTTGCTATTTTGAGTAAATTTTGCGGATTAATGAATGCAACAATGTTTGAAGCAATTACATTTGTCGGTGTTTAATTGCTTTCACGGGAGGGTTTTTGTCCGCAGTTGCAGATTCACAGTTTGCTATTTTGATATATTATTGTATGCCATTAACTAGTTCATTGTTATGATTAGCTGATAAGTGGGCCTAAATAACCGAATCATTGTCGTTTTTTCATGGGAGGGTTTTTGTCCGCCCATGTTTATTCATGGGAGGGTTTTGTCCGGCCCCTATAAATCGGGAGGATTTTTATCCGGGAGGGGTTTTATCCGTATTCCGATCTAAACCACTGACCCTGGCGTAAATGTCTTACACTCAGACCACTTGGCCATCCGTGCTCCTACAATGAGTGATGTATTTTATACTTTATATAAGCAATCCTTGTTGTGTCACAAAATATAACGACAACAACATAACTCTTCAAATTATTCAATCCTTTCGCGTTGCAACACTTTATAATTTTCAGGTTTTGAAATCGTCAAAGATGCCTGTAATTATATTTTAGAGCATGGTTAATGTTTAGTATCACTTTTTCCTCATAAACATCATAACTGAAACGAAAATTTGCGAATCTGAAACATTTTTTTTATTTTGTTAATTTACCAAAACGTGAAAAGGCCCCTTTTAGAACATGTTTCCATGTAACTTTTTAAAACTTCAATGTTATAGACATTCCAATAGGAATGTTACAAAAATACCGCTCGTAACGCCTTACATTAGCAATCTTTTTCACGGCTTTATGTTTACTTATTAATTCATCTTTCTGTTTGACGCCATTTTGATTGATTTCAGAAAACTATACCCAATAGTACATTATTTGGGGTGAAAGTACACTTACATAATAGCTAGAGATAGACTGCACACAATAATTATAATTTTAATAGTAGTCAATTCTTAGTGCAATACAGTGGTGTGAACCTTGAACAGTTAAGATTGTATCTCTTATTTTTAAGCAATTGTACTAAAGGCTTTTTACGTCTTGAAGAAAAACTCTATATGAATGCTGCATGATAGTATGTGTACATCCCGGTTTACTAACGACTCGCCCCCTTAACGACTCGCCCCATAACGACTCGCCCCACATTTATAACGACTCGCTCCACATAGATAACGACTCGCACCATCATTACTTATATGGTAGGATTTTTATTTAATTTCGATTTTATTGTGTTTTAAGTCGGTAAAACTGGTGGGGAATTGAAAAAATATCTTAAGATTTGGCAAATTAGAAGTTTGATGAAATTTGTTAAAATGCTTGACTTTAACTTTCACCTTTTTCAGGAACTTTCAACAGAAACTGGAATAGTGTATCGCATCCTGCATGATATGTTCAAGATTTCTACACCTGGAATTTTATCAACTCTTGCAATTAATATTATGCGTTACCACAGTAACATACCTATGTTTTTGCGTATATAATATATAACGACTCGCCCCATCATTTTTATTGTTACATTTTTAGCGTCTATGTTAAATGCAAACAGTACAGAAGAAAAGAAAGAGAAATAGATAAGAAAAACTTTTTTTGTATTGATGGTTTATTAGATACTTATGTACTTATATACAACAACAACAACAACTTGTAAAAATAGAAAGTTACGCAGTGTGTATAATAATGTCAATACATTGAATTAATAAGAAAAGTTTACAAAAAGACAGTAATACATCAGTAATCAATATAATTATATCTTAATATTATCAACATTGAATTTATGAAAATGATTTTATTCAAACGTTTTATTCATAACAAATTTAAACACTATTTACACAAAAAACAACAACAACACCAACAACAACTATTTACACAGGTCCGTACATGGCTGAACACAAGTCCAGCAGCTGACTAGTTGAGATGGAACGCTCGTTGTATCTTTTCCATACTCCCCAGAGCTTCCCCTGTACCTGAAGTGCCTGTTTATTCTGATGTCTCCTCAACTTTCCCTCTCTCACTAACCGCACCTGTGTATTCAGCAGCTTCGCCTCTTCACACAACAGTTGAACCAACAAGTAAAAGGGGAAATTATATACATAAAAATTTATAAACTGTATAACGTATTTGTTTCAAAGTTTGTTCATATATGTATATAGGTAAACAATGCTGCGCTGCAAATACAGAGTACACAGTTTAATCAAACTCTGATATACATAGACTAACAAGAGAAAACAGTTTTATACACTTTTATATATATTAGTAAACAATGCTGCGCTGCAAATACAGAGTGCAAAGTAATGGTATACTATAATCATGTATACATCTTTAAATACTAAACTCCGCAGTGGCACGTATTACTCAATTAAAGTTATAACCATTAAAGTAATTAAACAAATCGTGGAATTAATGATTTATCACAAATGGTTTCTTGTTTATTTGAAACCAATACAAATTTTCCGCGATAATTGTTCACACCTACAAATTAAAAGAACCGCCATTTAATTAGCATTTAATGTTTATTTGAAACCATTGAAAACTTTCCGCGCTAATTGTTCACACCAAAATTTAAAAGAAACGCCATTTGATTAGCATTTTAAAGTAAAGTATGACATGAGACAAATGTGCCGATATCCAATAGTCTTGCTTTATGATAATATTGTCACTGAACAAAGATGTAAAAAAAAACATCATAAAATAAAAATTCTTACTTTTCAGAATATGCCTGCAATAGACGTATATAAGGTCAGGTATAAGGCAAAAAACCGCTGAACGATGGTTATCAAACAATGCCGAACCTTAAATTCATATTATTAATTGTTTTTATTTATATTACCATATATAATATAACATTTTAATTTTGATAGGGCGAGTCGTTATATATGTGGGGCGAGTCGTTATACATGTGGGGCGAGTCGTTATAAAAAGTGGGGCGAGTCGTTATGGGGCGAGTTGTTAAGGAGGCGAGTCGTTACATTACCGTACATCCCTCCACAGAGACACGTTGAGATAATAGAACGCCTACCAGTGTACTGTCAATCCTTTGACATAAACAATTATCAATACTCAAATTGCGAGGCCAAATTACATTATTTTGAACAAACTGACATTCTATTGTTTAAATACTTGTAGTTTTTTGGAGGCTGTGTTTGCGAACCATACAAAATAACACTGCTATTTAAAAGCTCTATAAATTAGTTCTCGGTGTCAAAACACACTAAATATACTAGTATATATAATTCTAACGAGGTCACTTTTGGTTCTACCCAGTTATTTGCTACTTATTCGTAGTTTGGTACATAGTACTTTATAAACACTCAGATTCAGACCAACATTATTTCTGGCAAACAGTAAAACCATTTCTGACAAATAAAGGTAATTCCACCAAAAAGGACACTGTACTATGTGAAAATAATAAAATTATAACCGATCAACAGGAAGTATGTAACAGTGTTAATGACTTTTTTGTTAATGTGGCTCAAAATATTGGAAATAACTCCGTATCAGTAGATGAACACCATCCCAGCATAGTCTCAATTAAATAAAAAACACTATTGAATCTGAATTAAGTTTTCAACCTGTTCAGGACGCTTTTGGTAAGAAACAAATTGATAATTTGAATTGTAAAAAAGCCACTGGTGCTGATGGTATATCACCAAAATTACTTAAACTCTCTAAAGAAACTGTATCAACAAGCATTACCTCCTTAATTAATAAATCCTTTGAAAACTCAGTATTTCCAGATAAATTAAAAATAGCTCAAGTAACACCTTTACACATGAAAAATAGTACACTTGAAAAAGGAAACTATCGCCCGGTCAGCAGCCTTCCCACAATATCAAAAATCTTTGAAAGGGCTATAAATATACAACTAACAACATTTTTTGACCAGTTTTTCAATACTTATCTATCTGCATTTAGACCTGGATATGGCTGCCAGACAACTTAACTGAAAGTAATCGAAGACTGGACAAGGGCGTTAGATGATAACAAATACGTTGCTTCAGTTTTAATGGACCTATCCAAAGCTTTTGACTGTCTGCCTCATGACCTCCTTTCCCTAAAACTAAAGCACTATGGTGTATCTGAAATATCATAACAATTAATTAATAGTTACTTAAGTGACAGAAAACAATGTATTAAAATAGGTCAATTTAAAAGTGACTTTCAAGAAATTTATAAAGGTGTACCCCAAGGTTCAATATTAGGCCCCGTCCTCTTTAATATATTCATCAATGACATTTTCCATTTTGTTCATAAAAGTAATCTGTACAATTATGCTGATGATAATACCTTATCTTTTGCACATCATAATCTAGATATAGTTAAATCTACCTTAGAAAAAGTATATCCTTAATAAAATGGTTCTCAAACAATAAAATGCAAGCAAATCCTGATAAATTTCAGGCAATAGCAATTGGTTCTAAAACTCATAAAGCTAATATCTCTTTTGACTTGTCAGGTAACAAAATAAACTGTGAGGACGAGGTCATCTTATTAGGGGTTACAATAGATTTAAAACAAAATTTTAACAAATACATTTCCAACTTATGTAAAAAGGCATCCAGACAATTAAATGTTCTAAAGCGTATTGGTAGGAATCTTTGTAAACTTGGCAAACTTAATATATATTACTCTTTCATTCTCTCAAACTTCAATTTCTGCCCATTGACATGGCATTTTTGTGGAGAAATAAATACTAAGAAAACAGAAAACATGCAGAAAAGAGCTCTAAGGTTTATTTATAATGACTATAAGTCTGATTATGAAGGGTTGCTTAACAAATCAAAATTGCCAAGCTTAAAAATAAGAAGGATAAGACAAATGGCCATAGAAACATACACGATAATAAATAAACAGACACCAACATATCTTCATGATCTAATTTAAATTAAAAATAACTCTTACTCTTTTAGGTACACTAATACAGCTGAAATCCCACGGGTAAGAAGTACCAGCTATGGTCTCAAGTCTCTCCGTTCCGCAGCCCCCAGACTCTGGAACTCGTTACCCCAGCACTTCAGGGATGTGACGGGACTTAACCAGTTCCGAAGTCTGATAGGCTCGTGGGACGGGGAGGA